>NC_054886.1:33176426-33376009 GCF_018320785.1 Cheilinus undulatus | reverse complement strand
CTCAAACTTCCTGTGTATCATGAGGGGCCGCCTTTCACACAATCACATAGTAATATTTTACACAGATAATAGCGCCTCCTTTTGGGGAGAGTAAGTACCATTTTCTACATCAGAAACTGCTGTTCTTAAATGATTTAAGGCGTTTACCTCAAATTAGTGTCAGGAGGGCATTAAGATGTTGGTGCAGCACTGTTGCAAGTTGAGCACATACGTGTAGTTTACATGTCATGAATGCCTTATAGTGTTAGATTGCTGTGAGGGTAGAAATGGCCCTGATGTATACTTGAGTGTTAATGCTGTTTCATAAGAGTTTTAATGATGCGTCTTCCTTGTTCATGTCTTCTCTTGAAGATTTCAGAAGAAGAAGACCATGTCCAGATGACCGTGATGACATGGTCTCTCTACTGACAGAGATGAAGACTGAACTGGAGACACAGAGAGATCAACTCAGAACAAAGCTTCAGGAGCTGCAGGCAGACAGAGAGGAGAACAAGAGGACGCTTCAGTCAGTAGAGAGAGAGATAACAGAGAGAGAGCAGGAGTCTGACAATCCAGAGGAACTGTTGAGAGAAAAGGAAAAACTATTACAGGATCAGCAGAAGTTTGAGCAGATGAAAATCAGTTATGAGCGAGAGATGCTGAAGAAAGAGAAACTGCTGAAGCCCTTAGAAATGAAACTGCTTGAATATGTAGGATTCTGAGGATGGTGTCCATTTTTATAAGGCAGATAAATGTAGACGTGTGGTGGACAACAGAAGTCTTACTCAGAGCAGATAATCTCTTATACTTGGTGTTGGAGGATAACAGTCAAATCTGTTGAATCTGATTTGGCCTGTATAGTTTTTTTGTTTTTCTACCACTCATGTCAGCTCTATTTGTTTATTGTACTCTAACATATTTCAGGAAATCCATTATCACCTGACATTAAAAAGATTTGAAGACTGTCTTCTTGCTCCATGAGAGTGTTTTATTTCTGTATTCTAATTTAAAAACATGAATCACTGCTGATCTAGATTTAGCCTGCATTGATAGATATCAGAATCTGTAATTCTCATTAAAATAATTTCTCTCTTGATGTTCAGACCCTTTGAAAACAAAAAGCAAAACCATGCTAAGAGGGAAGAGGAGTTTAGGACCCATCCTGTCTTATGAGGAGGTTTTCTGTTTTACTATTGAATACTTTAAACTTGAAGCTTTTCTGAGAGAATATCCCCACACACATTCACACACTATGAACTATTACCTAATCACCAACATACCTGCACCTCCTCTGTTCTACCTGTGTGGCTGTCTGTGGCAGAACATCTGTGGTACTTTACTTCACCTCTGACAGACTCTTAACCTGTTCTGTCAGCACAGATTTAATCTGTTGTCTTCATGAAGAATTAAACCATTTCTCCACAACTATGATTTCTTTCATCAGACTTTCAGTTTTTCTAGAATCAGTTTTTAATCGTGCTGATTCACCATTGACTCTTCTGGAACCCACTCCTCCAAAATGATCCCCTTAATGTCACAGAAAACAACCAACATGTGGAGCTTTCTTCATCCTTGGTGATGATGGAGTTTTACAAGCATTGACTGCTGTTTTGTCTCAGGATGGTATTGGAGTAGTTGATCATTTCCAAACATTTGTTCAGTTTGTTGAACGTTTTCAGACGTTTTTATGGTCATGGGCGCCCAGAACGTTCCGGGTCTCTGCCTTCTCTAAATCTGTAGTTCAGTTCAAACACACGTGACCGTGACATGCAGTGTCCCCATACACTCAGTTTTCAAAAGATTTAGCTGCTGTTTTGTTCAGTTTCATCAAAAATTTCAAGTAAATGCATTGCTCAACATTTAAGCTTTTCTGACGCCTTAGCAAAAACACTTCAATCAGAAACTAGCAGTGAACTAACAAAGACATCCCCCATCACTGGCACAGATTTTTTTATCATTAGGGCTGTGTGTGTAGAGTAATAGCTGTTGTGCATGCAGGTTTATTATTGCTGCATTTTTGACCAAGATTAAAGTCTCAAAAATAATTTACCACATATTTGACAGTAGATACTCAAGCTGCAGAGAGGAGTTTAATCTCTTTTTTATATTTAGGCATTTACATTTCAACTTATCATATAACATTATAAGGACAGGAAGTCATTTTTGTATTTTAACATCACCACAGGCTGTTGTGTGGTATCCAAGTTGAAGTTTTATAGACACGCCTTTATGGTTTATAGTCATGTGCAAAGTACACATCATTTCATTCATTCTGACCTTTGTGCTGAACGCTGAGGGACGAGGAGGCGACAATAAACGGTATGTAAGACAGTCAAATTTTAATGATTTAAATGTTGAACATTTTCTGTAAGGCTATTTTAAGAACATTTAGCACTGTTGTATTAATTATAAAGGTGTCTCAGCGGGTCTTCACTTACATCAGACCGTCACGCCAACACTGCCTCGGGACTTAACCTTAAAGTTTGGGCGAACTTGGTTCTTTTGAGGATGGCACTTCATTCATATCTGTCATATTCAGCCTTGTTTTGCAGTATCCCCACAATCAGCAGGAGGACAATTCAAATGTGAATATATTTTTAATCCAAAATTGAGAGCCATAAAAACCACAGTTAAGATTGTTTTTTATGTTTTCAGTGCCTGACGATGGCTCAGCTCATGGACGTGTTCTTACACGTTGGTGTTGTCCTTCTCATAGCGCCCTCTTGTGGAAGTAAGTCGAACCCATCATGTTGTTCTTGTTACCTCGACTTTAGTTAGTCCTTTCTTTAAACTAAACTCACATACAGTGCCTTGAAAAAGTATTTGCCCCCTTTCTGATTCTTGACTTTTTTGCATATTTATCACACTTAAATGTTTCAGATCATCAAACCAATTTTAATACCTCACAAAGACAACCCAAGTAAGTGGAAAATGCAGTGTCTGAATGATTATTTAATTTATTAAGGGGAAAAAAACCAAACCTATCTGGCCCTGTGTGAAAAGGTAATTGCCCCCCTTGTTAAATCATGAGTTAATTGTGATTAACTACAGTTATTAGAAAGCTGAGTTCAGTTTCTCTGGCCACACCCAGGCCTGATTACCGCCAGATTTGTTGAATCAAAAAATCTCTTAAATAGAAGCTGTCAGAGTGAAGTAGGCTACAAGATCTCAGAAAGAAACACATCATGCCACCATCCAGAGAAATTCATGAACAAATGAGAAACAAAGTGATTGAAATCTATCAGTCTGGAAAAGGTTACAAAGACTTTTCCAAGGCTTTGGATCTCCAGTGAACCACAGTCAGAGCCATTATCCACAAATGGAGAAAACTGGGAACAGTGGTGAACCTTCCCAGGAGTGGTCGGCCAAATGACTCAAGGAGTGCAACCACGACTCATCCAGGAAGTCCCAGAAGAACCCAGAACCACATCCAAAGAACTGAAGGCCTCACTGGCCTCAGTTAAGGTCAGAGGTCATGAGTCAACCATAAGAAAGACACTGGGCAACAATGGCATCATGGGAGAGTTCCAAGGCCAAAACCACTGCTGACCAAAAAGAACACAAAGACTCGTCTCACATTTGACTAAAAACATCCTGATGATCCCCAAGACTTTTGGAGAAATATTCTGTGCATGCTTACAGATTCACACACACACACACACACACCCCGGCATGCACGCACTCACACACACAGCCGTAATCACACACATAAAAACTCTCCACAATATAAAAGGCAAAAATAACAGAATTTGGTGCATGGTCCTACAATGGGAAAATGGTTGAATCTGGTGGAATACGGTAAAAATGTCAATTTTTACTGTATTTCTTCACATTGAAATGCTGACATTAAAGAATGCATGATTTTATCCTGCAATGACAGTGAGATTAAAAAACTGGGGTTTAATGGAGGTCAATGGGGGCATTTTTGCCTCCAGGGTGTAAAGAGGGTATTTCTGACATTATATAAAAAAATACAAATGCAATCAAATCAATTTTGTTGCTAATCTTTGACCCATCCAAGATTCTTATCAACACCAAAGCCTCATCTTTCTAATATTAATCTTATGGAAAATAATTCACTTTTTGTGTTTTTTTTGCAGAAAAAAAAAGAAAATTTTCAAATAATCAAACTGGCATTTAAAGGGTTAAAATCTTGAAATAATTGAATGTTTGGTAGTTTTGAGAAGGTCTGAAGTTGTTAAAGAGATTTATGAAAAAAAAAGTAGAAAAAAAAATCCATGTATGCTGATTTAATGGCAATTTTTCTGTACATGTACATTTTTGCCTCGAAGGTGTCCAGAGGGTAGTAAATTTGAGGAGGGCACAAGGGTTAAACGGGCAGTTCATGCCGGAAAACCCTCCAATATGTCTGAGTTTAAACAATTCTGTGAAGAAAAGTGGGACAGCATTCCTCCACAGTGATGAGAAAGACTCATCAGCAGTTATCACAAACACTTGATTTCAGTTATTGCTGCCAAGGGTGGAACAACCAGTTATTAGGTTCAGGGGACAATTACTTTTTCACACAGGGACAGATAGGTTTGGATTTTTTCCGCCTTAAAAAATGAAATATTCACAGACCCTGCATTTTGTATTTACTTGGGTTGTTTTTCTGAAATATAAAAATTGGTTTGATGATCCAAAACATTAAAGTAAATAAATATGCAAAAAAGTCAGGAATCAGAAAGGGGGCAAACACTTTTTTAAGGCACTGTATCACCATCTGCACAGGGAACCAGAGTTTTCCTGTTGATTTAGCTTTCCAAGTAACTGGTCAACCAGTGAGCTTCTTTGTTTTTCATATATGATGAGTATAAACACTGCACAAACACTCTGTGTTATTTTGTATCTTGTTGATGGTTTTAATGTATTTTCAGGGTCCAAACCAATAATTCAATAACTTGAAATGAAGTAAAACTTTAAATGTTTTGCAACTTAAAATGATTGAATTCAGCGGCTCTGAAGACATTATTGAAAGAGCAGCTTTCATGCAAGGCACATCATGATTCAAAGGATATTTTATAAACTCTTAGATGGTTTCAGTCATTTTTGGTCATCCTTTAGAACAGATTTGATATCCAGCATTTTTTACTGAATCTGTAAAGACAGATCTCAAATCTAAATATTATACCTCGGTTAATGTGTATTTGATAAGAGAATTCAAGTAAATCTACTTTGTTTCAGGTCAGAAAACAGATAAATCTCCCCATCAGTCGGTCACAGTAATGATGGGTGAAGATGTAGTGTTGCCCTGTCAGCTGGATCCTCCTGTGGATGCTGTTTCCATGACACTGGAGTGGGGGAGGTCTGACCTTGTACCCAGATTTGTCTTTGTTTGGCACAATGGCAAGGAACTTCCAGATAACCAAAACAAGGCCTACAAAGGCAGAGCGTCACTGTCTGTGGACAAACTGAAGCTTGGAGACCTCCAACTGACTCTGACTAAAGCCAGGATCTCTGATAACGGGACCTACAGATGCTCCATTCCAACGATGAAGAAAGAAATGTTTGTTGATCTGACTGTTGGTAAGTAAATCATCTACACCAGTCCATGCAGAGTATTAAATTGTAAGGTCTTAATAAAGGACCCTGCTAGATTTCTGCACACAAATGTAAACAGAAAGCCTTTAGTTAAAGGTGGTAGATGACTGTTTAATTAGCACATTACATTTTGCTTTTATGTCCCTTTTAAAGACCTTGGCTGATTTTCTCCATTCATAAAACATGTTCCCTGTTTACATCCACCAACATTGGTCACATCTGGAAACAGATAATGATATATCCTGGGGTCAAAGTTCAGCTGGACAGAACTCCAGAACTAGAATAATAACTTTCTTGGTATCTCTCCATCCTCAGGTGCTGCCTCTCCACCTAGCGTTAGCTTAGCAGGCATGGATAAGGCCAACCATGGAGTGATGTTGGACTGTGAGTCTAAAGGCTGGTACCCACAGCCTGAGCTGATGTGGCTGGATGCTGAGGGACATCTCCTTTCTGCTGGAGCTCCAGGATCAGTCAAAGGTCCTGATGATCTCTATACTATCAGCAGCAGAGTGACTGTGAAGAAGACAGCCAGCAACAACTTCACCTGTAAACTCCAACAGAGGAACATCAACCAGACCAGAGAGAGAAGCTTCCATGTTCCAGGTAGAAAAATAACAGGATTCAGCTTCAGAAACATTAAACACAAACATTTCTCTCAAACATAAACTCCAGTATCTGCTTTTATATCATTTTTTTCTCTTTCCAGATGATTTCTTCCTGGTTCCCGGTTGTTCCTCTTCTATAGCCATCAGTGTGGTGTTTGGCCTCATAATTATCTTCATATGTGTCTTCATGGCCTGGAAACTGAGAAATAAACTAAAAGGTAAGATGAAAAAAGTCGATTAATAACAACAACTACAAAAAATTGTTTAAGATTTTTCTCATGTAAATGTGAAGCATACACCAACAAACACCAACAAAGATGTACGTCCAACTGTGGTTCACTCATTTTTCATATTCAGTGTTTTTAATACTAAAGTAGAAAATAAATATCCCATGTTTAGAGTTATCTACCAGTTTACAAGGCTTCCTCATTCAGATGGATTAAAGTTTCCTTCAGTTCAACATGTCTATAAGACAGGCACAATCAGGATTATCAAATCTTTGTTTGAATGATTTAAAAGTAATGTATTACTTCTGTTTCTCCACAGGAAAGAAGAACAAAAATGAAGACAGAGAAGGAACACAGCTCATGATGGAGGGCAAGAAAGTGGATAATTCAGAAAATAAGTTAAAGCTTTTAGAGGAGTCACTGAGAAAAGAGTTCAAAGAGACACTGATGGGACTGCATAAAGAGCTGAAGCAGCAAAAAGATGATCTCACCTTAAAGAAGAAGGAGGCTGAGAGTGTGGTTGAGGAACATGAGAGAAAGGTTAAATCAGTGGAGAAAGAAGTTTCTGAGGAGAAGGGAGATTTAAAAGAAAAGAAAGCACAGGTGTATTTAAAACTCAAAGAGATCTGTAGGGAGGCCGGCTGGAGCCATGAGAACAGAAAGCAAGACTTTCAACAACTGGAGATGGACACAGACAAACTGATGACAATGATGATGGATGCTGTAAAGAAGATGGAGAACAACACAGAGCAACCTAAGGAAGAAATGTGAATGATGGTGTGTTTGATGTACATTTACATGTTTGAACATATTGAAATGTTCGGTTGGGGGGGGGGCTGAAAATATTTTAAACCTGTCAAAGGGGGGCCCGACAGAAAAAGCTTGGGTACCACTGCAATAACTGATGGATGCATGGTGTGACAAAAAGCAATGATGAAGAACAAAGTAAAGAGCCACATGGAGAAAATATAGAAAAATGGAGGACATGATAAATGAGGGAGAGGAGCTAAAATAAAAATAGAACAGAATAAATGATGGAACAAATAGAACAAAACAGTACAGTCTATGAGTAAAACATATTTTTTTGATAAATAATAATCTCTTGATAATTTACTGAACACACAGAACCAGTTTAACATCAAAGTGACCTACTGTGCATGTTAATTGTGTTTAATTAAGAAAGTTCAATAAACCAGTGAAAGTGTAATTAACATCATTCTGCTGTACTTTGATGTAACCAGAATATCATGACATGGATAATATCACAAGTTAAAAATAAATCATAAAAAACGCTTGTACTCTGTGGTTACAGAGCTAATTTTGAATATTAAATACTTTAACTTTAATCGTTTTTATATGTTGTGTTTTTTTATGTTTATGTATTCATTGGTTAAAGCATTAAATAGATGACACAGAGCACAAGCAGTATAAATACATTTTCTCTGCTAAATTAGTTATTCAGTATGTTTGTTACATAGTTTATGAACTAAATCCTGTCAGTATTTTACCAGAAAAAAAAAAAAAACAAACATTTTAGAGACTGGCTGTGATGTTTAAAATTTCCTTTTTGATGTAAACTTCTTTTCTGATTTAAATAGATAAAGAAATGATTAATCAATTGATAACATCATGACAGGTTCAAAAACAGAAAGAAAAATGATTAAAATAATTATTAGATTTCAGGAAAGTGTTTACAACAAACTGTAAAACTTGAATGTGCAGTGTTCTTTATGAAAATAGTCAAACTGGAAAATGCTTGACATGTCTTTGAGTTCTCGCATCTTGGCTTGGGAAAAAAAAAAAAATCAAATGTGATATCAAAATTAATGTGTGATTAGGCATCCAGAAAAATCTAATTGAAAAATAATATTCATAACTACGAAAATATCTTGTTGGAAGCAGATTTTTTTGGAAGCCTGACCATTTTGCAGGACTTTGTGGGTCCAAAAATTCAACCAAAATATCTTAAGTCTGAATCTAAACTATAAATATAGTCTAAAGTTTTATTCAATGACATGGTGCTTCAAAATTCCTTTCCTTGCACAAGTTGAAGTCTATTTTGATATAAAAACATGTTTGTCTTTATCAGAATGTGGTGATTTAGTGAAAAAAAAACAAAACGGTGAAAACATTGAAGCTATACAAATGTGAGTGAAATTAATGGTTAATGTTTGGAACAAAATGGTGCTGAACTAAATACACTCACTGTTGAAAAACTCCCACAAAACTATAAACCATCCTGACTGTTGTGGCTGGTTGATCCACTGCTGGAAGTTATTTGCTTCAATCAGTAACAAAACAGTGATTGTATTACAGACCATAAATGATCAATCTAGGTATAAAATAAAACAACGGTTAGGACAAAGTCTCCTGATAACCATAAAACTGCAATAAAAGACAATAACATGAAACGCGTCATTGTTTTTTCTCTGTTTGGATTTCAAACAGGAAAAGAAAATGGCTCAGCAGGACCTCCAACTACACAGACAATCATTTTATTATGACAGAGGACTGACCTCTGCTGGCAGACAGTACGCTGACACCTGTCATAGCTGCACATATACCAATGGGGTTTTGATTTTGGTATTGCCAAAAATGGGAACAGAAATGTTGCAGGTGGCAAAAGGGCTTGGTGCATGTCAGGGTTACACAGCTGCAAAATGTGCTGCTGCTGTGATTCCTAGTAACTTCTATTGATGTACTGAAATATCAAGGCAGACTCTGCTACAGAAAATGCAGAGACAATGTTAAATAATTCCATGTTTCAGAAGTCCGTCCATCCATCTTCCTCTGACTGGGGTTGGGTTACAGTGGAAGCAGGTGAAGTTAATCAGCCCAAACATCCTTTTTCTCTGAAACATATTCCAGTTCCTCCTGAGAGTTCCCGAGGCATTTCCAGGTCAGATAGGATATATATTCCCTCCAGGCATATCTATGTTTGCCACAGAGTCTCCTCCCAGTTGGATATGCCCGGAAGACCTCCAAAGGGAAGCAACTTGAAGGCATCCTGGTCCAAACCACCTCAACTGGCAACTTTCAAGATGGAGGAACAGCGACTCTACTCTGAGGTCCCTCTGGACATCAAGCTCTTCACCCTTTTTCTAAGGCTGAGCCCAGACACCCTCCTGAGGACTCTAAATTCAACTGCTTGAACCCAGTCTCATAGTCCAGTCTACCCTCACTTGTGAACAAGAGCCTGAGATACTTGAAGTCCTTCACATGGGGCAAAGATTCACTCCCCACCTGAGAGGGAGCAATCCAATGTTTTCTGACAGAGAACCACGGCCTTGAACTTCGCAGTGCTTATTCTCACCCCAGACGCTTTGCACTAAACTGAAAACTACCCCAGTGCCTGTCAGAGGTCCACAGCTGAAAAGGCCAACAGAACCACATCATCTGCAAAGGTAGAAATTAAGTTTGGAGGTCCCCAAACTGGAAACCCTCCTCCCATTGAGATCCTTGCCATAAAAAAACACAGAGACGGTGAAAAGGGGCCCTGGCAATGGCTTGTGCAGAGAATGCTGACACTCCTTTAGTTTCCTGCAGTAACCCCACATGACCACCCTAGAGATAAGATCATAAGCCTTCTCCGAGTCCACATAACCCATATAGACTGGATGAGCAACCCCCAGGCCCCCTTAAGAAGTCCTGCAAAGGTAAAGAGCCGGTCCACTGTCACATGGCCTGGATGGAATCAGACGGGGAAGAGAAAAGGGATGTTTCAGAAGTGTGATGTATTTACATCAGAAATAGATCAGACAGGAGGAGGAAGTTCTCAAGGTAAGGAGACTAATATATATATATATATATATATATATATATATATGTACACAACTGCTTAATCAGAAATAGATCAGACAGGAAGAGGAAGTTGTCACTGACGGTGTCTCTGTGTGGTCGTTACAGTTCAGAGTCACGCTGCAGCAGTCAGCAGTCAGGCATCATGGACGTCACATCTCTCTGCAGCAGACTCTGTGAGTTCAGGTTCTTCTCATAACTACATTATTATTATTTTTTCTCATAACTAAAATGTATAAAATCTCTATTTTGTCTCTCCAGTGGTCGCTGTGATGGTTCTGCTGGTTGCACAGATTAAACAGAGTCACTCTGCTCAAAATGCTGGTAGGTTTCACACTCAGTTTGTGCTTGTGTCTCTAATATTAAAACATATGATTATGTGTCTTCTGCTAACATCTAAACAGAACAATGTTTACACAGAGACTGCTTTTATTATTTTAAAAGTCGGACAAGAGAGAAACTAAATATGTTTATTTGTGAAATGAAGCAGAAAATGCACTCTCACCTATAAACCATGATTTCTAAAAAAAAGAATAAGTTGAATAAAAGTTAAACAGGTTCCTTTCTTTCCTTGTAACCCTCAGGTGAAGCTCGTCCTCGTATTACTCCAGACAGACTGCAGTTCTTTGAGTATGAGACCGTCCACATTAGCTGTGAAGAGTTGATGGGACTGACTGGATGGAGAGTGATGCACAGACACAACAAAACAACAAATTCTTCCATCTGTACTCCTCCTGCATCAAGATGCACTATTCAGCCTGCCTTCGAATGGGACAGTGGAGAGTTCTGGTGTGAAGACGACGAAGGAAACACCACTGGTTCCATCAACATCTCTGTTACTGGTATGTAAGACAACACCAGGAGACTCAAACCTGGTGGATTATTGTTGTTGTTGATGTTAGACACTTCTGCACCATGAGTGAAGATATCCACTGAGTTAGTCACTTTCTGCCTGTAAAAAAGGATGGAAAAGAAGACATTCCATTAATCTCATTTAGCAGCTCTGCTTTTTTTTTTTTTTAATTTTGCTACATTTTAATAGAGTAAGACAAAAACAGCTAATTTTTTTTATCATTTATTTGCTAAAATCAGTGCAACTGGTTACCCTTTAGATCTGCCTGTTTTTTTTCCTTACAATTTTACACCATTTAAAACTGTCAAAAAGAAAAGAAGGAAAAGAAAAAGGCTATGACCATTCAGTTTTAATTACACTGCTTTCCTCATTATTATGCAAATGACATTTTGACACTTTTTGGCAGCAGAGATCCTTTTTCTTTCCCATGTTGCTGAAACTTGTTGCCTGCTTAATAATGTGGAACAGTGCATTTTGAGATTTTATTTTTTTTAAAAATAACAGTTTTCATTATAAAGTTTGTTCAAAAACATTTGAACTATGCTCTAATGGCTGATGACTTGAAAAATACTCTGTCATTTGCATTAAGATTTAGGAAAATAAGAGAAAAATGTTGTTTGCTTAATAATGTGGAAACGTGATTAATCTGTGCTTATGTTTTAACAGTTTTTTTGTGTTTAATAAATTAAAGTCATAATGCTGTTCACTGTTCAGCTTCAAAAATCTTTTTCCCTCTGAAGTTCTTACAGTAAAAATCCAGTGCAAATTATTTTAACACTGTAAAGAGTAACAGACTTTATGTTTTATGTACAAAAACTGATTTTAACACACTGTTTGTGTGACATTTTTCAGATGGATCTGTGATCCTGGAGGTTCCCGCCCGTCCTGTGATGGAGGGATCTAATGTGACCCTTTTATGCCAAAAACAGAACTCAGAATCAAAATATATCGTTGATTTCTACAAAGACGGCGTCTCTCTTGGGTCTGAATATAGTCACTTGACCATCAAAAATGTTTCCAAGTCTCATGAAGGACTTTACAAATGCAGCATATCAGGAGCTGGACAATCACCGGAGAGTTGGCTGGCTGTCACAGAAAACACAAATATATCGTACAAAGAGTTTCAACCCCCACAACAACATCCGTCTAATTTTCCCACCCAGGTGTGGATTTTTAGGATTGCAGTAGTTTTCACGTTTCTGGTAGCAATAGGACTGATCCTCTGCTGCATACACAAAGGTACAGACATGCAAGAAACCATAATGTGTGATTATTTGTTTCCTTTTCAGTTCATTTTTCCAACTTCCTGCTTATCGTTTGCTTATTTACTGTTTTAAAAGATTACATTGTTTTGTGCCTTTCTTATGGTGATTTTATCTGTTTTTTCAGACTTTTTTGGTTTATTGTCTGGAAAATCACCACCACAAGAAGATCAAACAGGTCAGTAAAACCAACTTTATGTTAAAATACTACAAATAATCATTATCATTATCATTTCAGGAAGGATGGTTGACAGTCATACTGTCCCTTCTGTATTAGCAGGTTTTATTTGTAGTGTTTAAAACTTTGACTTTTGACGCTGTTTTGTTAAAACTATTTTGTTGAAGATGATGAATCCAGATTTCTGACAGAAAGGTTTGTAGTGTGACTCGGTGTGGCTGATGGTGGAGCGATTAGCTCTGATGAAGCCATGGCAGCAGTTTTATCAGTTTAACCCACACCATTCTCCACTGTTTCTCCACAGCTGAGTTTACATCAAGCTGACATTGATTCTGAAGAAGAGTGTGTGTACAACCTCCTGCTGCCTTGACTGTCTGACTATACGACTCAAAACATTACATTTAAATAAGCTTTTCTCCATTCTGTCATATGCTTCATTTTAGTTGTGTTATTAGTCAAATAACAGAATGATAATGGACAAAAAATCATGATTATTCATTGAAGCTCATTTCCTTTATGATCTATCAAGTGGCTGTGGAAATTTTGGACACAGAACAATAAATTCAGGTGTCATCTGCAAAGAAAATGCATCCAAAATGTGTCGTAAATACAAATAACAAAAAAGGAGACAAAGGAAAAGGGTCTAAAGAGATCAGGGTTACATCCCTTTCATATCTCATCAGCTGTTTTTAACATATTTTCTGCATCTCTTTCAGATAGCTGCACAGAAACACTGAATACTGGAAGACAGTCTCTGTGAGCTGTTGTGGTGGAGGTTTCCATGGCCCAGCTGGATGGTAGAGGGGGATTTTTTTTTTCTTTTCTTTTTTCTTAACATCATGAACACTGAATTTATTAAATCAGGCTCTGAAGTTGTTACCAAAAGAAAGAATAGTGATTTATTCAAATCCAATTATAGCTTGTTATCAATGGAGACTTGTAGATACCATCTATGGGAGGCTCATTCATTCATCATTTTGGGGGACCAGACATTTCTGTAGCTGGAGTCTGGCCTTTAATAGTAATCCTGACTTTTGGACTATCATATATTCTGTTTTTCTGCAACATTTTTTTGATTCAGAATGTATAAAATATGTTAAATGTCTGAAAAAAAAGGCAAAAAGAGTAAAAAAAGAAAAAGTACTGAGCTATCAGTGACTGCTTCTTTATGTGTGTGCATCTTACTGAGCAGAATGTGCAGCACTGTTCTTCATGTAGAGGTAGATAAACAGCACAATGCTTGAAAAAAAAAATATCTTAAAATAAGTGGCTGTGAGAGCTGGGGCTATGCACACAACACATCATCTCCTTCAGTTGCAGCGTTGTCTCATAGGTGTTCAGAAGTGGAAGTTTCCGGTCTGGGCTAAAAAGTGTCTCACCCAGCTAGGTTTATTTTGAAAAGCTGTAGAAATAAGGACACTGTAGAGGTTGAATCACCTTGGTGTTTGTACTCAGTCTGTTCACGTCTGAAATAGCTGAGAACATGAGAACATGATCGCTGTGACCTCTGTCAGACTGTCTGTGGTAAACTAGAACCATCAACCAAAGTCTGACCCCAGACAGACTCACAGCGGTAGACATATCTATAATGATAATAACAATACAGCGGTTAATAACAACCATATAAGAGAACTGAACCACAAAGTTTCACTGTTAATAATCTGTGAGAGAAAAGTGTGAAAACACACAGACTGCTCCTTTAATGAGAGGACATTTCTGCCCTCTATTGGCAAAATATTGTAAAATATTGACTTAACACTGTTTTTTGATTCAGAGGCAACAACAGCAGTGTTAAGAAAGCATAAACTAAAAACTCTTTAATGTGAGGAATAACTGAGTTAACTATTTTCTAATAAATCAGCCCAAAAATGCATCATTTTGTTATGTTTGAGTGTTTTGTTCCTCTACTTTAATGTATACACATGTAAATGTGATGATCTATGAAATAAAAATGTCTTTGGGAGTAAAACAGTTCTCCATCTTACATTCTGTGTCTTTTTCTTTGTTTTCAGATCACACAGCAGCACACACCTGACAGATTATTATGTGTTAATGCTGAATGAAAATGCATGAATCTAGGGTCAGGCCCCTGCACACTGTAATGGATGGAAATGCATGTAAAATGCATTGTGACCTGCCAAGGGACTGCAGATGTAAATTAGCTTTACGCTAACTCTGGTACAATGCATCAAATGGAAACATTTGTTTTTTATTGTACATGGTCCCTTTACAAATAAACAAACAAATATATAAAATAAACATGAACAATAGAAAGTTCATGATAAGCCCCAAATGAAAATGGTCGAGTCAGTCTTTAAGTTTGAACAGTTTTGTGTTTATTTACCTCCATAGTGTGTTAGAAGAAGACAGACAGCAGTGTGATGGAGAACCAGTGTACTGATGGTAAAGGGACTACATTTATGGGACTGTTGGGTGAAACATCCTGAAAACTAAAAAAACAAAAGTTATTTCATGGCAATGTAATATAAATGTGAAAACAGAAAAACCTGAACATCCTTGTTAATATGTTACCAGTTTTTGTGTCTTTATATTTATTTTTAATACAGCAGATCTGTGAAATAACATCCCGTCTCTCTTTATTTCACTCTTAGAAGTTTTATTAAGTCATCAGCCAGATCCTCACAGTGTAACTCTTAACCTCTAAAGATACTCAAACCTGACCAACAAAATCTTTTTGATCCAATTCTTATTTATTTTCCCCAACTTGAGTTAATTTCAGTCACACATTACTGTCAGGATGTGTTAAGCACCATATTATGTCCACAGAGCTGTATGCGATCCATGAATTTGGTCATGGGAACCATTTTATACTAAATAAAGTCACCAATGAAAACATGAGGCGCTGGATGCTGAAATTTGGTCTTCATAATATTGTACGTTATCTGATCTGTAATTTTTCCCATAAATGTCTGCTCTCCAAAGACAAGGTAAGTTTGTTAAATTTCATTAGAAGAGTCTTAACTTCTGACTTAGATGATTATGAAAAAGAAGACTCTTTACAGTTGGCACAGTAATGTGTGTAAACTTCAATAACATTTCATTAAACCAGCTTGTTTGACACAAAAACTAACATCAATTTGATCAGTATGACCTCACTGTGACTTATACTGGGATTTATTTTGCTCTTTAGACATTTATAATGTAAACCTCTTTGAATCATAACATAATTCTTTGTAAGTTTATTGTGTTTAGTTCATACTCACACTCTCTAATCTGAAACAACCTCTGGATACAATCTGGTAACATCTTATTGTATGCCTTGTTCATCAGTGAGGCTATTCTCAAATCAACCAATTCACAAAATTTTAGAACCTGCAGATTTATAAATAATTTGTGTGTTGGTTCTCGATAATCTTGTCAGGGATTTCAGGGGAAAAAAACTCAAAAGGGAGGACCCAAATGCAGATAACACAAAAGACTGATTTAATGAAACAAAAGAACTTACTCAAAATAAATCCAGGAATCAAACTCAAAGAAACAAAACAAAATCCGAAGGAGCACGAGGAAGCACGAGGAGCTGACACGAGGAAGACATATGCAATAAACCAACACAGACACAGGGAGACACAGAGCTTATATACACAGGGAGTGATTAACAATGGCAGACAGGTGTGGACAATCAGACACAGGTGAAACTGGTGAAGGATAATCAAAGTGGAGGGAAACTCAGGCAGGAAGCAAAACTGGAATAACACACAAGGGAAGGCAACTACAAAATAAAACAGGAAACATGGGACCTAACACAAGAAGCACACAAGGACTGAAAACTGGACACAAGAAGCTAAACTACAGAAATACTGAAAATACAGGAGGATACAAAGAACCAAGGAGGGAAACTCAAACACAGGGAGTAAAACTAAAACATGAAACAAAACAAGAAGCACAGGGAAACTTAACATGAAACAGGGAATAACTAAACATAACACAAGGAGCAAAAACTGAACATGAAACAGGGAAATAAACTAGACAAGAAATACATGGAGTACTACACATGAAACACAAGGGATGTAAAACTAAACATGGAACACAGGGAATTACTTAATACAATAAAAAACTAGACACATGGAAAATAACAAAAGCCCAAAATACACAGAAACACAAAGACTATATAAAACACGAAATGAACTGAACTAAAGACTAAAAGCTGAACAAAGGAAACACAAGGGCTACAGATAACACCTAAGAACTAAACCTAATACAAAGTCAAACTAGAAATCACAGAATACACAAAGGATAACCATAGGAAAACTCAGAAACATAATAAATCAAAACCTGGATCATGACAAATCTGCTCAGTTTATGAGCCTGATCGTTTTGAAGCAAAAAAATTGGATTTATGATTGTTTTATATGTTCTTCCCCAAACTTCCACACAGAAAATAATGTATGAAGTATGAAAGAACAATACAACATATGTAATAAATTTAAATTAAGAACATTTTTGGTTTAATACAATATAGCGATTGACATTGATATTTTAGTTTTAATGCAATTAACATGAGGTTTCCAGCAGTTTGTGATCTATGATAACTCCTAAGAGTTTATTCTCATAAACCCGTTCTATTTCAATATCATCTATCATAACTTTTACATTTGCATTGTTCTTTCCGATTTCCAAATATCATGTATTTAGTTTTATTAACATTTAAAGATAATTTATTAACATTGAACCATCGTTTCAAAACATCCATTTCCTTTACCACCGTATCCAGAAGATGATTCAGGTTTTTACTGGCGCAAAACAAGTTTGTGTCATCAGCAAACAAAATTAAATTAAACAATTTTGACACATTACAAATATCATTAATGTACAATATAAATAATATAGGACCCAGCACTGATCCTTGTGGGACCCCACACGTGACCTGTAGCATGTCAGACTTGTTATTGCTTATTTGCACATATTCATGTCTGTTTTCCAGCTGCTGCACCTCTGTTTAATACCAGCTCATAGTTTGACCCCAAAAGACCCCAAACCTATCCAGAACAGTACGCAAAACACAGGTGCAAGATTAAAATTGGCTGTATATAGTATCTCCAGTGTTTGAATCGTGTTGACTGCAGTGTCGATTCTCATTCATTTTTTTACATTGTAGGTTTTATCGTTTGGCTGTTCAATAACTTTTGGTCTAACGACTGTGGTCACAAAAATCAGAATAGGCAAAGGTTACTAGATGAAACACTGTGATGCTTGGATTATGATCAATAAACTACAGAAGAAGAAACAAAAGGCAGAGCAATAAAACTACTATTTTAAACTCAAAGCATGCTGACAGGACTGACAGGACCCAAACATTGATTTTCTGTGGGCCAACATCAACAAAAATACTGACTTTATACAGGTAATCATTTCTATCCTGGATTTAATGGTCATGTATGCTTTAAAATGAACACTGAACCCATGATCTGGTTGATAAGAGCTGCTTTTGGGTGTTGCACTGGAGATGAAGCACATCAGAATTCAGTGTAGGTTTTTAGACTTAAAGAGAATAAAAAGAAATCCACATACACAAATTCTAATTGGCAGCTGAGTTTATGAGTGTCGAAGTAAAACGTTACTGCTTAAGTGTTTTTTTCTGTGTTTTGATTTTCATTTAAAAAATCTGTCATGTTTTGTGGTGAAGTGTCAATGTAGGAAAAGATGAACAAAGAAGAGGAAAAATCACAGAGCTCCACTATAGGCAGTTCTTAATATACAATGCATACAGGGCTAGTGCCACTTTATGTAATGTCATTTTAATGCCAAGTATCCTAATAAGTATTATGTCATTGTCTTTTGTTCCTTCTGATTCAACTTATTAAATTATTTCATTCCTTCCCTTCTGTCTCTGGTTTAGGTTGACCCTCATCTCTCTCATCCTCCTTCTCTTTCATTTGTTCCCCCCCCCCGACCTGCTTTCCTCTGATTGGCCGATTTTCTGGAGGCTGGCCGGCAGCAGGACTCAATGTTTTGTGCCCGCCCTCTCCAATGTGGCTATGTTGCTATGCTAGTAGTTGTAAAGTTTGAAAGAACTGGAGTAAAATATGGTGAATTTTGATATACGTCCATACATGTTAGACCCGGAGTCTGACCCTGATAGTGTGGAGAGAGAGGGGGAAGAAAACCAGCAGCAGTGAAGGATAGAGCAGGACATATCTGTTTGGTAAGTGTTTATTTACTGTGTTACTAAATGGCTAAAAGGCCTTGTGGGGGCGGTCTGTTCCGCTTTGCTGGCAGCACGGACGAACCAGTCAGGAGATAATACTGTGATGACCTCATCAGTTCGCTCCATTGAAATCTCATCTCGGGAAGATCTTGGAGAGATTTTCAATGAACCGTTTTCATCAGTTTACACGCTAATTCCAAGATTACTGCCGCATACGTTTGTCTTGCGGTTTGAAAATTTGCATACGTGGAGTATGGGCGCCAACTGTTAAATGTCCGGGCAGCAGTGCTGCTCTTTGATAGTGATGTGCCTGGAGTTACACTATCTCTTACACCACCAGCCCCCCTCTTTTCCTCTTACTGCTCCTCTCTGTCCGGTCAACCTGTAATAGGGAAAATCCATCCAGTGCTACGGTTGCGTCCGCGTGCTGCATGAACAACAGCATGCTGCACCGCCGGAACTCCTGATCATGTCAGGTCAACGCCGCCGGCTCGTCCATCTTACTGGGGAGAGATCTTACGTTCCCCATGATGACGGACAGGAGAGCCGGTCAATAAGCTCTCCCCTTGTTGCGGCGTTTGATCCCGGCACGGCACCTCTGCACCCTCCTCCTGAACTTGCGGGGGACATCAGGTCACTACTCCGGCCGCACAGCTGTGCTACGCTGGGCCAACAGCTGGTCCCTGCTGTAAACAATGGCCATTGCCGCTCACAGACCCACAGACGCGGAGAAAAAGTTTAAAAAGTAAATAAAAAATTTTACTAGAAGCACCATTCTTGGTGTCTCTGAGGATTTAAAAACACAACCAAACAAAGAAGAGTAACAAGAAATAAAATAAAGACGAATTAAGAAGGAAAAACTCCAGAGAGTCCTCAGAGCTGCTGTAAAAAAGCTGCCGGTCAATCGGCGCCATCTTAAGAGGATTAAACAGCATGAAATAAAAAAATTGAAAATGACATCTCAGTCCTGCTTTTGCTGTAACATATATTTAATCTTCATCTACCTTTAAAACAGCTGATTTTGTAAGGAAAATGTATAAATTACTTTAATGTTTGATAAAAGATTCTACCAGCAGTAAGCAGGTGAAGGTTGTTGACTGTACAGGGTGTCACTGTACATTTTTTATCAGTGTATTAAATGGTGGATAGTAAACCAATTTTTTCACATCATGACACAGGAGGGCAGTACATCACTATTAGGATCAGCCCTTTGCTTTATGCTTGATGAAACAGTCAGGGTTAATACAATGGAAAAATCCAAAAGGGTATTACAGGTCTCTTTGATGTGTTTTTTGCAACTTGTCTTGTAAGAGCTGATAATGTTAACAGTTTTGCACATGTTGTAATTACTTACTACATGTAGCATCTTTTTTATACTATGAAGCAGGCAAAACAGTTTTTCTCCAGGTAGTGTAATAATTTTATTACATTATAGAGTGAGTCAGTAGTTTATAGATTACCATGATAATCGCCTCTCCTCTGTGTTTTAAAAATATAAAGTAACTTTAAGCTTAATTGAAGCTTTTGCATTTCAGTTTAAGTGCCATTGTTGAATTGTGAATACTGAGGTATGTGGCACAGCAATACAATAGAGAAATGCATGCACATCCAAGAAAGTAAAACAGGTGCCAGACCAACAATCAAAAGGAAAGAGTGAAGTCTGCACACTGTTTTAATAGCTCCCAAAGGGGATTTGTTAAAGGCAAAAATTGTTCTCAATAATGCAGCAGGAATTGTAATTATAAAAATCAAAAATAAATTTCTTACATTATGCATCACTGTTACATTATCAGCGCTTACATCTCTGCATAAAGACCCTGTAAAGTGAAAATAAATCTGTATTTACATTTGTTGTCTGACAGATTACTGTGTTATGAACCCCCAGGTCACATTTCAATGAAACATCAATAATATAATATAATATAATATCATATAATATAATATAACAATAAATCATCTCTAAGTTTATAAAATGAAGCTTCAAAATCATGAAAATTAAGGGCAGTAAAATCTGCTCTAGGATGGTGTGGGCGTGTCTGTTGAATGAGCTGAAGCCACGCCCACTTAGGAGATATGCAATCTTCTCAGATTTAGAAATGCTACAATCTGAATGTGGGAAAACTCTCACACTGTTAGCCCACCCCTTGACCTTATGGTCCTAGCACAGCTGCCTGGCTCTGTACCTTAGAAGAGGCAAAGTCCACTTTCTAGCTCAAATCTCTGTTATGATAGTTCAAATTTACCCTTAATGAACAGAAAAACAGCATTTAACTGACTGTTAACTTACAATAAAGGCAGAGACATCAGCTAACAACAGACTGGACTGAGATGAACTGCTCTGTGATTTTAGATTGTAGTGTTAGAGGGGCAGGGTCATTCTGCCCATATTAGCCCCGCCCACATTAAACCAAGCCAGGAAAGAGGTGAAAAGCTTTCTAATGGTCTAAATCCAGAATTCAGTTACATGTAGATCTCAGTGTTTTCACATGTTTACAGCAACCATAGTCTAACATTTCTAGTGTTTTAAGACACAAGTTTTGGATTTCACTTTACAGGGTCTTTAATTGGCTCATTTAAGTTACAAGGATGAAGGTGATGAAACAAATCCACACAGTTTAAAGCCTCAAAATCAAACTGCACTCTCATATGTTCATATTATTAGATTATTATATACAAGGGTCAAGACCTGATTCATTATGAGCACTGCAGATATAACTGGAAGGAAAAATATATATACTTTCGGATGTTTTTTACATCTTTTGACAAAAGAAGGCCAAATTAAACAGATAAACATTAATAGATGGTTGAATGAATAAACATGAATTCAATCTGCATTTATCATACTACTGCTTCATTTATTAAAACAGTGAAAAAAGCATTTTATAAGTCAATCACACATTTGCCATGGGTGGGGTATGTTTCTTTTCTTTCCTAAAATACACATCTCTCACAACTTTCCAACTTACAATTTGAAAAGAAATGTTTGCAGGTGTAATCTATGCAACAACATCAGTGGAATTCAGGAACGTAGACAAAACTAGCAAAGACAATACTCATTTCTGTATTGTATAAATAAGAAGGAAACAGTGGGCACGGTATTTTGAGAACACAGATATTTTCAAGGTGAAACATCTTCAATGTGTATGCAGTCAATCCCAACA
Source organism: Cheilinus undulatus (assembly GCF_018320785.1). NCBI lineage: Eukaryota > Metazoa > Chordata > Actinopteri > Labriformes > Labridae > Cheilinus > Cheilinus undulatus. Next base: position 33,354,239 of record NC_054886.1, on the reverse strand, counting down.
TAAATGGAGAAGCTTTCAATGATTTGCTTCTAAAGGTCTACAGTATGTTGAAGCCTGTCTATAACCCAGAATGCCTTACTTAAATTCAAGTGCAAGCCTGTAGGAGCAGACTGTCACTATTTGAATGTGGTGTGATTTCCTGCTTTGAGGAAACATCGATATGGGATGATGAGCATGAGGCTGTTGGTTTCAGATGTTAACGGAAAGTTGTCATGAATACGTCTTTATACTCAGCGCGGCCGCTTCAGCCTCACCAGTTTAATCATAAACCACACTGAGAATATTTGAAGACTGCAGCACTCCGCTCTTATAAATAGCTTAATCAGATGTCAGATAATAAATGTGGTTTAACTGTCACACGTATAATCGCTCTTACAATAGACACAGAGAATGCAGTCAGGCTGAAGACCACAGATGAAGAAAGACAGGTGTGAACCGCACAGACTTTAGTAAAACTACGCTGTTCAGCCTTATGGACCCTTTCATTTGAGCACACAACAAGCCTTTTCTAAAAGATTCAAATTGTACCAAGCAATTCAATATACTTGCCTGGCTATGAATGGATAAAACAGGCATACATGGTCAACTCAGAGATTTTACTAAATCAGTTATGAAAGATGAACTCTTTAAACTAGACTTTCACTCTGTGATTACAGTAAATCTTCAGTTTTGATTTGTTCTCCTATAAAGATTAAAAAACAAACTTGAGCTTTGTGTCTCCACTGATTCAGATTCTCTGACTGAAGCAAAGATGTCATTCTTTTTCTACAAAGACTACACCTTTGATTTAACCTTTGATTTTGGAAAAGAAGAAACTATTCTTTCATCTAAATTTGTGTCAAGATGAAAAGCCTTGTTCATAATTCACTAATGGCCAAACAAATCATTTATTTAAAATACATTTTTTATATCAAATACTTAAATTATGTGTGAAGATCTCCAATATATTTTCGTTTTGCTCATACAACCTCTTAAGGTAAAAACATGTTTAAGAAGGGTGCCAAGCCCCGAATAGAGGAACCTCTGAACCATCAACCCAAGTCTTAACTGAACTTAGAAAACAAGAACAAATAACAAGGGTTTAATATATTCTTACTTGACCTTTAACACTGCTCAAGTGTTAGTAGAAAAGCCCACCCTGTTTAGTTTTTCATATCACTCTTTCAGTCTGTTGTTAAAGAGGAGCTTTGATTTTCATTTTCATGAGGATTTGTAGTTGCAGATGTGACACACGCCCTGTTCCCAGTGGTTTCATTATTGTACAATTGTGACCTCTTTTAAAACAGACTTTATTTATGAAGTAGGAAATGACACCGTAACCTTAGTTTGACCTTTGTCCTTAAAAAATCTGCTTGTGTTTGACTGTGGTGTCTGTTTAAAAATAACAGTTGCATAGTTTCCAGTTGTAGACTTTAAACTGATGCTTTATAAATGAGTACACTGTGCAGTTCTCAGCCAATCCAGACACTCATTTTGTGTTGCAGAACTCTCTTAAACATCGGGCCGACTTTCAGTCTGACTGTGCATCGATGACCAGCACTGTCCCTGACTGTTTGGATGAATTAATGTCATGTTTGATATTTTGGTCATATGACTGCACATGCTTCCCTCAGAATCCACATCTTTGAGGCTTTCCAAGATTCTCTTTCAGACTCAAGGAAATCATCTTAAATCAGGAAATAGGTAGAGAATTAGCCAGATATGTAATATTTGTTCTTATTTTGCTGCTAGTTGTGTTCACTAGTGATGTTGTTTTGTCACTGTTTGTGCCTATTTTAACTCATAAAATATGAGCTGAAAAATTATGAAAAATGGTCTTTCACTGTAAATCAAGACTCGCAGTGTGAACTTTCATTCCACCACAACTGTTCTCTCACAGCTTGGTATAAATCTTATACACCTTTAGCATTTTCATCACTACTTACATTCAGATCTAATATTACATATCACTGGTGTATTTTCATTTTTGATGATTAACATTTTTTTTCATAAATCTCTTTTATTTGTTTATTATTATTATTATTATTATTATTATTTTTATTAATAATAATAAATTAACACCAAGAGCAGAGTATGAGGCAGACCTTGTTCTTGATCCATCGGTCTTGTGAAAATTACCTAAAAAAACATACAATAGAAAGTAAGAAACAGCATGCTTCAAGCATTTGATGTCTGCCAGCCTTACATTTACAGGTATACTCTTCAAACCAACACAGCTAAAAACAAACTAAAACAGTGTGGGTGTTAGCTTTGAGAAGGATCCAATTTCTGTTGAATAGATTCAGAAATAAAAATACAAAATCAAGTGAATGAGATTATTATACTATACTCACCTTTTGGTAATGAAAGAATAGATGGCACTGTCCTTCATCGGACTTGGTTGTGTTCTTGCACTTGGCCTGTCTGTGGGGAGAAAACTATCAGTCATACTTAAAACCATCAGTCATATTTTCTTAGTTTTTCTGTTAAATATTCACATGTTAAAATTCTGTTATCAGGTTTCATTTTGCTATATCTAATGCAGAACAAGAGAAGAGTGAATGCTACACAATAGTAAACACAGCCCTGTCCCTTTTTTTGTTTTTTTATTTATTTATTTTTTTTTAATTCTTTATATGTGTTGCTGCCATTAAATTCAAAATGAGCTAACATTTTTCATGAAATGGTTTCGGTATTTGAAATGTTGTTTATGTTCTGTTGTGGTTAAAATATGGGTTTATGAAATTTGAAGATAATTGCATTCTGTTTTCATTTACATTCTACGTGACATCCCAACTTTTTTGGAATTCAGGTCATATATCTTACATTTTTAAGTAACTCTCCATGTGAATAATTTTGTCAAACGTTCACGGTCTAGTCTACTCTGTGTTATCAAACTAAAGCATCTGAAGAGGTACGGGAGAGGATCAGGGCCATTTTTGAAGGAGAAAATAATTTTGGACAAGTCGAGATTAAAATCAAAATGACAAGAATAAAGTTGAAATTTGGAGATTAAAGTCAAAATGACAGAAAAAAGTTGAAACTTTTTATTATTAACAGCGGATCATAGACGCTGCGTGTTTATGTGGCAAAGAGTTGTTAAATCCAATAATGATGTATAATTTCCACATATTCATTGATATAGGCACGATTCTCTGTTATTGTCTTAAATACTCGTACATTAACATGAGAGAGAGAACACCTTCCTCCATCTGATCACCTGTAGAAACGCACAGGTGACAGACTCAGCCTCGGTAATGGGAGAGCGAAGGGGGATTCATCACTTGTTTATTGATCAGTGTTTGTTGTGGTGGGAGAGACAACACCAATATAAACAACTCTACTGACATATCTGAAGGGAAGCATGGAGGCGCTGCATGAAAGCAGCAATAAAAACATACGGGCACTTTTGTTTCTAAATTCCATACACAAATGTAATGTTCATTGTGGACATGGCGTTTTGCAGGTAACATTTTCTTTATGTATCATACACAATACTGTTAACTAGAGTTTTCAATACAACACGTGACAAAGTGTTCCTTTTTTGCCTTTTTTTAAAAACATTTTGTCATTAGCAGCAACTTGTCTATAATCAATAAACGAGCAATCAATCTCCCGTCGCTCTCCCATGAGGTAACGTGGTTGTCTATCACCTGTGCGTCTCTACAGGTGATCAGACAGAAGAGGAAGAGAGGCAAGAGCGCTGCTGTGCTCCTGTAGATGTATGAGTATTTAAGACAATAACAGAATAACTGTCTCTACTAAATGAGCCTCATATCAATGAATATGTGAAATCACACCTCTTTATTGAATTTATCAACAAAGAGATTCTCTCTCTCTTTGCCACATAAACACACAGTGTATATGATCCACTGTTAATAATAACAAGTTTTGACTTTATTCTCGTCATTTCGACTTTAATCTCGATTTATCCAAAATTATTTTCTCCTTCCCTAATGGCCCTAATCTGCTTCCGTAGAGGGGGAGATGTTTCATTTTACAGTCATTAATATTATGATGGATCCAATAAAATGATCTCTAAATTTGACATGTTCTCTTTACAACTGTAGGCTGAATGGAAGTCTCAATCAAAAATGAACAACTTTGTAATTATTTATATAATTTTGTTGTTAAAGAAGCTAGTGTTGACTTAGCACACGGTTAGGTTTAATATATCTTATAGCTACCGTTGTCCCTCCTGAAGCTTTCAACTTGAGCATACGTGACTTCATCAGCATTGTTTCCAACTGATGCTGAAACATAAAAGACAAAAGAAGAAATCTTCTAAATATGTTTTTTTTTTTTTTTGTTTAAACAACATGTTTGCATGATCAAGAATTTAGAGTTTCATTATTAAATACATTTAGACATAATAAAGTATTTTACCTTTTTTCCTAGTTTTTGTGACTACAGCATATGTGGCATGTAGTGGATCAGCATTACTGCCCTGTCCTGACACTGAAACATTCACAGAAACAGAAATATATATATGTAGTATTTTTGTCATACAGTATGTTACATTCAAAATAAAATACAACATGAGATATCAATAAAGCAATGATAGAAAATATGTATATACAGTACTTAACAAATGTATTAGACCACCTGTCATCTCTGTCTCAGAGACCATCCAGCATCATGAAGTGCTTTAATGCGGACTCTTTCATTTTCAGTCAGCTCTCCACGTTTTACCATTTTGAACAGGAATGAGGAATTTCAAACTGAATTCACCCAAATTTGAGCCGGCTCATTGGGCTTCTCTGAGAAGTCAGAAGTGAATCAAGCATAACATTCAACCACTAAAACTCATTTTTCTGTTCAGGAATGCAAGTAAATAACTATAATTTGACATATTAATCAAGAAATATTAATGTACTTTACTATTTTTTCAGGTTTTTTGTAAATCACTAAATTTGGAAATTCATGGATAACAATAATAATTCTATTTTAGCATCAAAAATATCATTTGGGTTAAAGAGCTTCTACATATTGGTGTATTAACCATTGCAGAAACATAAAAATGATTTTGGTCATTACCAATGCTGTTAATTTAGGGCAGCTGTGGCATAAACCTTACTTTGGTTAGGGTTAGGGTGGTCATTAATATGTCTGAGACAGATATGACAGGTGGTCTAATACATTTGTCAAGCTCTGTATAGATATATGCATATGAAAGCAAATTCAGTTATGTTGTAAAGAAACACAGCGGTAATGTTGTTTCTGCAGAAACTGTCTGGTTTGTTTGTGTGCTTGTTAGATGAGAAAAGTTCCAGACAAACATCCAACATCCCTCCTAGAGCAGTGTCTCTAATAATATTTTATTTTAATAGTCTATGGTTGTTTTACTCACCTATATTCTCTTCTTGTGAGTGAGAACCTGGTGTTGATTTGCAAGACACTAAACAGACAAATAAAGAGGAAATCATTAGAAATAATAAATAAAGAAGCAGAGCTTCAATGCAGCTCATTAAAAACAGTGAATTATGAATGTTGGAGTTACAAAAACAGGAAGTAGAGGACATTTCAACACAAAACATGGTTGAAGCACTGCTGTACCTTGGTGTTTCTGGCAGAGAAAGAATCCCAGCACAAACAGAAAAATAACAGTCAGTGAAATACTGACAGCAATCCAAAGTATGGTAGAATGATGTGGGGAGTGTTTCTGTGGGGGCTGAATCTCCTTGTCTGGTTCATTTTTCTTTTTTCTGATAGCCAGCCAACTCTCCGGTGATTGTCCAGCTCCTGCTATGCTGCAGTTGTAAAATCCTTCATCAGACTTGGAAACATTTTTGATGGTCATGTGACCATGAACAATCCCAAGAGAGACGCCATCTTTGTAGAAATCAGCAATGTGCTCTGACTGAAACTTCTGATTTTTACAGAAAAGAGTCACATCAGATCCCTCCATCACAGGACGGGCAGGAACCTCCAGGATCACAGATCCAGCTGAAAATATCACACAAAGATATCAGGTCATTTTTTTTACCATAAATAAACAGTACTGTAACACTAAGTAGTGCTGAGTACTGAACTTTAACCTGAATTTTACAACAAATCTTGTCATCAAATAATGAAATGTATGTCTCATATGGGGCTGTCAGTATTTTTTAATTTTTCTTCATTAATCACAAAAAAAACTGGCACAGATCCATCCAACTCTGATGTCTAAATTTACAGTCATACCACTGTCTACAGTACTTGTGTAAATATCCAAACGTTGACCATGATCCACTGATTTAGGTTTGTTTTGTTTTTATAGATACTGCATTGTGGTAGTCATGTGACCACTCAAAGCACTTTTACAGTGCACATTACACCTACCAATTCAACTCCACATTTACACACTGATGGCAGAGGTTGCTGTGGAGAAGTGGCCATCAGTATTAGCTAATCTCAGGCATACACGTCCATTCCCATTTACACACCACCGACAAATCAGTGGGAGCAAATCTGGGTTAAGGGTCTTGCCAAACAACACATCGGCATGTGACTGCAGGAGCTGGTTGTCCCACAACCTTCCAACTGTGGGACAGCTGACTCTCTCGACTGAGCCACAGTCGGCCCACATCTGACTTTGTGGAAAGATGCAACAGTATTGTGTGACAAGACAGAGACAAGCAGGGAGGAACTTTTTTTAAGAATAAACAAGATATAAAATAATACATATATATATATATATATATAAACAAGAAAAGACTCCAAGGCACTCTCTTCAGACATTGAAATGCTTTTATTTGACCGTGCTGCAGAACTAAAGGTGTTTCAATGTTAAAAGAGAGTGACTTGGAGTTTTTCTTATCTATTCTTCAATTCCATGTCTATTTGTGTGTGTAGGTGTGTGTGTTTGTGTAGAATTGTTTAATTAGAACTATGACAACAAGTAATTACAAAGATAATCACAATAATAGCACTTTGCGCTTCAACAAGACCCATGTTCTGGAGCTACGCAATATGGAAAAAAAAAATAATCAAGAAATGCATGAATAAATAATTCCTACATGACAAATAAAATGTAATAAATAAATATAAACACCACTTTTCTTCCATTCTTTTCTTTTTCCTCCTCTCTGTCTTGTGTCAGTTCCTTTCCTGTAATATACTGGAAGTATATAATTTGTAATAGTGTTTATCGCTCGTTATCAGGGTATTACTGATCTTGAACTTAAATTGTTTAAATGTTTATATGAATACCAGCCTGTAGAGACACATTTGAATAGTGTTTTAGGGATGGGGTTAAGAGAGCAGGTAGAAGACTTAAATACATGGATAAATAAATAATACATGAAAAAATTATAAGTAACAAGTTTAAAGGCGTGCATTTTAATTTGGACAGTTTTTTAAAGTAATGAAAGATCGGATTTCTTTGAGGTAAGCGGCAAACTCATTACACTTATTTGACAATAGAAAGTCAGCAGGGTTGATCTGGGGGGACTGATTAATTTATCACCTGTGGAGAACAGGTACTGTGTATTGTTTTTGTTTTCATTTATAATTTCTGAGATGTGCTGCTGTCTCAACAGTTTAATTTCTTTACTGTAGGCTGCAAGTGCATGTTTGCAAATATCATAATGTAGGTGAAGTTTGTTTTTTTCACTATTTAGTTCATCAACTTTGCAAATTCTTTTAAGCATCCTTACTCTTCCCCGTTTCTCCAAGGAGCCTTGTGTTTCCTCTTAAATACCTATGTTTTAGTTGTATGATGTGACACACAATATAGTTGAAATTGTCCATCATATCATCAATGACATGATGAGCAGATTATGGGTCATATATTATTTACAGTTCTGACCACATCTTCATTTCTGATTGTGCGGGTCATATAGAAGAAGATGCAAAAATGGCCTGAGAGCTCAACATCCAGAATATCAGTGATTGTTATTGCTATATTGAGGCCTTTAGATAAAATCAGATTGAGGGTGTATCCATGCTTATTGGTTGGTCCAGTCCACTGTGTAAGTTCAAATGTGTCTAGAATATTGAGAAATTGTTTTGTGTTTGGATTAGCATGATTTTCCATATGTATAAATCACCAGCAATGACAATGTGCTCATAGTCAACGGAAAATTTTACTATCAGTGCAGCAAATTCATCAACAAGGTGGTACGCTTTGACCAGGATTGTGGGAACAACAGCTTTAACAACAACAGCTAAATATTCAAAGGTAGAAAAATCCCCCATCAAAACATGGTGACAGTAAATACTTTACCCCTCGTCAGCCATTGGGTTTAGAGAGGGATGATTAAAACTAGAGGCAATAATATGACAAAATGAAAATTAATGACATGTTGTAAAATATCAGACTATCAGTCTTTGCCCTTTGACCTTGGTTGTCAGGTTGGATTTCTGCTATGTTTTAGTACATACCAGTAACAGAGATGTTGATGGAACCAGTGGTGTTTCCTTCATCGTCTTCACACCAGTACCCTCCACTGTGTCGTTCAAAGGCAGGCTGAATGGTGCAGCTTGATGCAGGAGGGGTACAGATGTTAAAATTTGTTGTTTTTTTGTGCCTGTGCATCACTCTCCATCCAGTCAGTCCCATCAACTCTTCACAACTAATGTGGACGGTCTCATACTCAAAGAACTGCAGTCTGTCTGGAGTAATACGAGGAAAAACTCTGTCTGTAAAAATTACAAACAAATTAGAGCAAAGCAGTCAGATTAAGGTATGTTTGCATATTCACACACACACAAAAAAAGATTATTTCAGCTTAAAGCATCAAATGAAAAAAATAATATTCACATACTTATTGACAGGTAAAAACTGCTACATATTCATGAAACTAGGCACACATTTCTGCTTTATTCTTAGTATAATTTTATCCCTCTAAGAGAGGGTTGAAGTTTTATTAGTTTTTGAAACTGTTTTCACTGTCTCATATGAACCAGTTTCCTGCTAACATTTCACCAAAACCTACATATCAGCATGCCAGATTATTATAAATAATGTTTCAGACTGACATATAGACTGAGTTTGAAACCTACCAGCATTTTGAGCAGAGTGACTCTGGTTAATCTGTGCAACCAGCAGAACCATCACAGCGACCACTGGAGAGAGGAAATGAGAAAACTGTAGATTTAACATACTTTCTAATGAGAACAATGAGCTATGAAGCCAGAAGAGTCTGATCTTACTGAGTCTGCTGCAGAGAGATGTGACGTCCATGATGCCTCACTGCTGACTGCTGCAGTCACAATGAAATCTAACAAAGACACCCATCAGTGAGAGCTTCCTCTTCCTGTCTGAACTATTTCTAAACGTAATACAGCAGGTTTGTGCTCTATATCTTTAAATATCTATGTGGTATAGAACAGTTATGGTTTGAGTTTTTTTTTCACTGGTGTGACCAAAAAGAACACAGACTCAGCTCAGTGACACCACTCTATAATACCGGGGATAACGTAACCCTGAACAGAATAACAGGTACAGATAATGGATGGATAAGGGGTTGAACTAAAATACTGTTAAAGGCTGGATGCTCCCTCTCCTCTTTAGTCCAAAGGACATGGCATCCATGGTTTCAAAAAGAAAATTAAAAAATGATTCATGTGACCACAGAACAGTTTTCCATTCGGCCTCAGTCCATTTTAAAAGAGCTTTAGTTTTGACATTCTTAACGGTCATTTGTGAATGACACAACCAACTGTGTTGACAGACGATGATTTCTAGAAGTGTTACTGAGCCAATGTAGTGATTTCAGTAAAGTCATGCATGTTTTTATTGCAGTGGCCCCTGGGGGCCCCAAGATCACAAGCATCCAATACTGGCCTTCAGCCTTGCCCCTTGCTCAGAGATTTCTCCAGATTCTTTAAATCTCTTGATGATATTTTGGACTGCTGATGGAGGGATATTCAACTTCAAAACATTTTTACATTGAGGAACATTTTTATGAAACTGGTTCAAAAGTTTTGAATACAGTTTTGTTGACAGATTTATACCCAGTCATGTTACTGACCTGATCGCCTGTTGACTTAAATAGTTACGAAATGCTTATCTAGCTTTTTTTTATCAGTTCCATTTACTTTTCCAGCCATGTATAGCCCCATCCCTACATTTATTAGATGTGTTGCTACCATCAAATTCAATATGATCTATTGTTTGTCACTAAATGGTAAAATGTATCAGTTTCAACATCTGATATGTTCCTTTGCGAATATAATATGGATTTAAGATTTAATACTTATTGCATTTTTTTTTTCTTACACTCAAACTTTTTTGAGTTGGGGTTGTGGGCCTTATTTGCTGTTTTTAATCACCTTTTACATGCTTCGTTTAAAATGTCTTCATTGATTTTCTTTTTCCCTTTGTCCTTGTATTTTAATGTCCTGTGGGAAGCACTTTGAATTGCCTTGTTGCTGAAATGTGCTATACAAATAAACTTGCCTTGCCTTGTCTTGTACTCTACCAGACTCTTAATGTTGCCAGCACTGATGCTATAAAAAACAGGACTATGTTAAAACCTAGTATATGGCAGACCACAACTATCTGCGATGTCTGTTGAAATGCCTGACTGAATTGTGTGTTTTGGCAGAGTGATTAGTTTTTGGGGTGTGTATTTGTGCCGTCACTAATGTCTGTGGGATGAGAACTGAAGGGCTTTAAAAGTTTAAACATAAAGCCCTGTCAGCAGGAAACAGCTAACTCGACACACAAGATCAAGTGAATATATCTCACTCTAATCTGGGAAAGCTCCCATAGAAAACGTTTGGGAAGAGCAAGACTTTTCAGAAAATCTTCAGAAGTTGATTGGAGGAATGTTCTGTCACATTCACAGGGTATCAGAGCGACAGACGACGCAGTGCGCATCCGCTAATCTTGTGCAGGTCACCGCTGTCGTGGATTGTGAATGGCAGAGCTTCATGTAAAATTAATGCCAAGGCCTCTCAGGAAGAGAAGAAAACAACTTCTGTGTCAAGACAAGCTGTCTGTGTGCACTTGTTTTAAAAAGAAATGTAGTCCAGTTCTGATTAAACTCCTTCCTTCAGCAACATCTGAGCTAACTGCTAGGGCTACAGCAGCCCCTGGATACACTGGAAAACCCCGCCGTAAAGCTTGCACACCCATGCAGAAACAGAGCGGGAGAGGAGAAAAAACATCTTTTCTGTCACAGAAAGCCTGCAGTGTTGCTACATGCCCTTGTTTTGAGAGGCATCTGGCTGCAGACCTCTACGCTGGGGCGTTCAGCTGGAGACCTGCGTGCTGGGGCGAAAACCTCTGTGCTGGGGCATGATGTATATTACCCACGACGAAATTTCTGCTGTATCCACTTGCCCACAGGCTTACCCTAAATCTAACCAGTCAGGTTTTAATGCCTAAACCGAACCACTCAGGTTTTAATAGCGTAGACCCATAGGGGTCGGGGTCTGCTACTGCACGGCCCAGCGTAGACCCGTACACTGGGGCTAAGCCCCAGCTAAGGGGTCGGGGTCTGCACGGCCTGCACAGCTTCACCCAAGCGTATGGGTCAGGGTCTGCTGCTGTATGCCTAACCATAGACCTGTACTATGCTAAGGTCTAGTAAGCACAGCAGTGTAGTCATGCTAACAACAGCTAACACGCTGCATGCCCTAGTGTAGAGGTCCGCCCCAGCATAGAGGTTTTGTTGAGGTCTGCAGCCAGACTCTCTTGCTTGTTTTAAATAAAGAGACATTCTTCATCTCCGACAAAACCGCCGCTGTGGCTAATTCCGAGCTAATCACCCCACTAGCAGGCCTTGTATACATCCACTCACAACAGATAACTTTCTCCTTGTTACTATCACACACTCATGCAAAAGACTGAAAACATCTTTCCTAAAATGAAAAGCTTTTAGGATTGTTTTTATTCTTTATTTCATATTGAAACGTGGTCCAGTTCTCGTAAAACAGATGCAGTGCTAAAGCTATATCTGAGGTTTTTAGAGCAGTGGAGGCAGCCATTACCAACGGCTTTCTGTAAAACTAACCCCCGCCCACAACGCAACTCTGTATGTACATCTCTGACAGTTGCACCACTTTCTCAGTCAGTCAGTGACATACAGAGCCATGTGGAGGGCTGACCTCAGCTGTTGGCCAAAAAAGTTAACATACAGGCCTTTTTAGGATACTGGAGAGGATGAGGACTTTATGTTGTAACAATCCTCGTAAATGTTTGTGAAAAAGCTGCAGTAGACAAATGATACTATTGTAGGATAACCACACCTCACCTCATAAAAAGGATCAGAGTTCAGGCTATTTTATATCTGAGGAACCAGAACAGTAGGTCTCAACACGACTCAGAGACAAGGAACTAAAATGCAAGGAGACGGTATGTTCTGTTTCTTAAAATGATCTAAATTGGTTGTTCAATTGAATTTAACAAAACTAGGATGGTTTAAAGTTCTCTAGAAAAGATTAAAATTAATCTAAATATGGTTTGATCAATCTTGGCTGTTCAACATTCTTGTACTATAATAATCTTTACAGAAAAAGTCTTTCATTCCTTCTGCCATCAGGCTGTTAAACCTTGATAGTAGTCTCATGGTCTAATAGCTTTGTATTTTTGTGTTTTTCCTTGTTTGGTGCCAAACCATTTGGTGGTTAAAACTGTGTGCTAATTCTGGTGGCTCGCTCATACATTCTATGAATGTAAACTTATAATGTAATCTGTAATGCACCTTTGGGTATCTTATTTATGTTCTTTTTTATCTGCTGCTATTCTTAAATGTGCATTATAATCTGCCGGACCCTGAGTGTCTTTACTAAAGGGATCACATGAGGGTCAATGTGTCAGTGAGCATCTCTGTCATGTACTGACTTTTATTTATTATTGTCTCTGTTTGTGGTTTGTAATTGTATGTATGGTCTGGGTAGACTGCAAAAACTGAATTGCCCTTTGGGATAAATAAAGTTTTCTGAATCTGAATGAGGAAACAGAATAACTTTCCACATTTTTTGTTTCTTAAGCTTAAACCATAACTTCATTTTTTAATTCTCACTTCCTCATAGCTGTTGTTCTTTCATCAGGTCAGAGTGTCTCTGAGGTCCCTGCTGTTTTTGGCCTCTGTGTTCCCAGGTCTAGGTCTAAGAGGTTGGCCTTGTTGGCTGTCGTCGGTGTTTCTGCTTATGGCTTGTATTCATGTAAGTCATAGTTTGTTATTATTATTATCATCATTATCATTATTATCATTAGGGCACTGAACCATTGATGACCTATTTGTAATTTGAAAAATGAGTATATATTTGTAGATTTAAGTATCTGAACATGTAAAAAGTCCTGAATTTTGGCGTGTGTCACAGGTCTGATGAAAAATGTGATATTTTTTGGGACTCCACCAAAAATGTTTGGAATTACCTTGATAGCGCCCCCTGACAGTTTTAAAAATAAAGCCCCCTCCTTTGACTTTGTCCAATGTCTTTGAAATTTTGTGTGCTAATCTGGCTCAGGGAGATCTACAAAAAAGCCTCTTGGACCCCTCCCCTATCTCCAACAGGAAAGCTGCCATTTTGAAAGATTTAGCAATATTTGGTATTTTTTTGGCCATTACAAGGGGTCCTTTGAAGATGAACTCCTCCGACAGCATTCATCCAACCAAGCTGAATTTTAGGATACTGCTAGAGGAGACATCAACAATCAAAATGTATCCGGAGCTTTCTGATAAGTCTTAAGGTGTGGCCATGGCGAGCCCTTAAATTTGCATATTTTTCAAGAAACAGGAAGTTGTTTATAACTCAGCCGTGCATAGTCCAATCTGACTCAAACTTCCTGTGTATCATGAGGGGCCGCCTTTCACACAATCACATAGTAATATTTTACACAGATAATAGCGCCTCCTTTTGGGGAGAGTAAGTACCATTTTCTACATCAGAAACTGCTGTTCTTAAATGATTTAAGGCGTTTACCTCAAATTAGTGTCAGGAGGGCATTAAGATGTTGGTGCAGCACTGTTGCAAGTTGAGCACATACGTGTAGTTTACATGTCATGAATGCCTTATAGTGTTAGATTGCTGTGAGGGTAGAAATGGCCCTGATGTATACTTGAGTGTTAATGCTGTTTCATAAGAGTTTTAATGATGCGTCTTCCTTGTTCACGTCTTCTCTTGAAGATTTCAGAAGAAGAAGACCATGTCCAGATGACCGTGATGACATGGTCTCTCTACTGACAGAGATGAAGACTGAACTGGAGACACAGAGAGATCAACTCAGAACAAAGCTTCAGGAGCTGCAGGCAGACAGAGAGGAGAACAAGAGGAGGCTTCAGTCAGTAGAGAGAGAGATAACAGAGAGAGAGCAGGAGTCTGACAATCCAGAGGAACTGTTGAGAGAAAAGGAAAAACTATTACAGGATCAGCAGAAGTTTGAGCAGATGAAAATCAGTTATGAGCGAGAGATGCTGAAGAAAGAGAAACTGCTGAAGCCCTTAGAAATGAAACTGCTTGAATATGTAGGATTCTGAGGATGGTGTCCATTTTTATAAGGCAGATAAATGTAGACGTGTGGTGGACAACAGAAGTCTTACTCAGAGCAGATAATCTCTTATACTTGGTGTTGGAGGATAACAGTCAAATCTGTTGAATCTGATTTGGCCTGTATAGTTTTTTTGTTTTTCTACCACTCATGTCAGCTCTATTTGTTTATTGTACTCTAACATATTTCAGGAAATCCATTATCACCTGACATTAAAAAGATTTGAAGACTGTCTTCTTGCTCCATGAGAGTGTTTTATTTCTGTATTCTAATTTAAAAACATGAATCACTGCTGATCTAGATTTAGCCTGCATTGATAGATATCAGAATCTGTAATTCTCATTAAAATAATTTCTCTCTTGATGTTCAGACCCTTTGAAAACAAAAAGCAAAACCATGCTAAGAGGGAAGAGGAGTTTAGGACCCATCCTGTCTTATGAGGAGGTTTTCTGTTTTACTATTGAATACTTTAAACTTGAAGCTTTTCTGAGAGAATATCCCCACACACATTCACACACTATGAACTATTACCTAATCACCAACATACCTGCACCTCCTCTGTTCTACCTGTGTGGCTGTCTGTGGCAGAACATCTGTGGTACTTTACTTCACCTCTGACAGACTCTTAACCTGTTCTGTCAGCACAGATTTAATCTGTTGTCTTCATGAAGAATTAAACCATTTCTCCACAACTATGATTTCTTTCATCAGACCTTCAGTTTTTCTAGAATCAGTTTTTAATCGTGCTGATTCACCATTGACTCTTCTGGAACCCACTCCTCCAAAATGATCCCCTTAATGTCACAGAAAACAACCAACATGTGGAGCTTTCTTCATCCTTGGTGATGATGGAGTTTTACAAGCATTGACTGCTGTTTTGTCTCAGGATGGTATTGGAGTAGTTGATCATTTCCAAACATTTGTTCAGTTTGTTGAACGTTTTCAGACGTTTTTATGGTCATGGGCGCCCAGAACGTTCCGGGTCTCTGCCTTCTCTAAATCTGTAGTTCAGTTCAAACACACGTGACCGTGACATGCAGTGTCCCCATACACTCAGTTTTCAAAAGATTTAGCTGCTGTTTTGTTCAGTTTCATCAAAAATTTCAAGTAAATGCATTGCTCAACATTTAAGCTTTTCTGGCCTTAGCAAAAACACTTCAATCAGAAACTAGCAGTGAACTAACAAAGACATCCCCCATCACTGGCACAGATTTTTTTATCATTAGGGCTGTGTGTGTAGAGTAATAGCTGTTGTGCATGCAGGTTTATTATTGCTGCATTTTTGACCAAGATTAAAGTCTCAAAATAATTTACCACATATTTGACAGTAGATACTCAAGCTGCAGAGAGGAGTTTAATCTCTTTTTATATTTAGGCATTTACAGTTCAACTTATCATATAACATTATAAGGACAGGAAGTCATTTTTGTATTTTAACATCACCACAGGCTGTTGTGTGGTATCCAAGTTGAAGTTTTATAGACACGCCTTTATGGTTTATAGTCATGTGCAAAGTACACATCATTTCATTCATTCTGACCTTTGTGCTGAACGCTGAGGGACGAGGAGGCGACAATAAACGGTATGTAAGACAGTCAAATTTTAATGATTTAAATGTTGAACATTTTCTGTAAGGCTATTTTAAGAACATTTAGCACTGTTGTATTAATTATAAAGGTGTCTCAGCGGGTCTTCACTTACATCAGACCGTCACGCCAACACTGCCTCGGGACTTAACCTTAAAGTTTGGGCGAACTTGGTTCTTTTGAGGATGGCACTTCATTCATATCTGTCATATTCAGCCTTGTTTTGCAGTATCCCCACAATCAGCAGGAGGACAATTCAAATGTGAATATATTTTTAATCCAAAATTGAGAGCCATAAAAACCACAGTTAAGATTGTTTTTTATGTTTTCAGTGCCTGACGATGGCTCAGCTCATGGGCGTGTTCTTACACGTTGGTGTTGTCCTTCTCATAGCGCCCTCTTGTGGAAGTAAGTCGAACCCATCATGTTGTTCTTGTTACCTCGACTTTAGTTAGTCCTTTCTTTAAACTAAACTCACATACAGTGCCTTGAAAAAGTATTTGCCCCCTTTCTGATTCTTGACTTTTTTGCATATTTATCACACTTAAATGTTTCAGATCATCAAACCAATTTTAATACCTCACAAAGACAACCCAAGTAAGTGGAAAATGCAGTGTCTGAATGATTATTTAATTTATTAAGGGAAAAAACCAAACCTATCTGGCCCTGTGTGAAAAGGTAATTGCCCCCCTTGTTAAATCATGAGTTAATTGTGATTAACTACAGTTATTAGAAAGCTGAGTTCAGTTTCTCTGGCCACACCCAGGCCTGATTACCGCCAGATTTGTTGAATCAAAAAATCTCTTAAATAGAAGCTGTCAGAGTGAAGTAGGCTACAAGATCTCAGAAAGAAACACATCATGCCACCATCCAGAGAAATTCATGAACAAATGAGAAACAAAGTGATTGAAATCTATCAGTCTGGAAAAGGTTACAAAGACTTTTCCAAGGCTTTGGATCTCCAGTGAACCACAGTCAGAGCCATTATCCACAAATGGAGAAAACTGGGAACAGTGGTGAACCTTCCCAGGAGTGGTCGGCCAAATGACTCAAGGAGTGCAACCACGACTCATCCAGGAAGTCCCAGAAGAACCCAGAACCACATCCAAAGAACTGAAGGCCTCACTGGCCTCAGTTAAGGTCAGAGGTCATGAGTCAACCATAAGAAAGACACTGGGCAACAATGGCATCATGGGAGAGTTCCAAGGCCAAAACCACTGCTGACCAAAAAGAACACAAAGACTCGTCTCACATTTGACTAAAAACATCCTGATGATCCCCAAGACTTTTGGAGAAATATTCTGTGCATGCTTACAGATTCACACACACACACACCCCGGCATGCACGCACTCACACACACAGCCGTAATCACACACATAAAAACTCTCCACAATATAAAAGGCAAAAATAACAGAATTTGGTGCATGGTCCTACAATGGGAAAATGGTTGAATCTGGTGGAATACGGTAAAAATGTCAATTTTTACTGTATTTCTTCACATTGAAATGCTGACATTAAAGAATGCATGATTTTATCCTGCAATGACAGTGAGATTAAAAAACTGGGGTTTAATGGAGGTCAATGGGGGCATTTTTGCCTCCAGGGTGTAAAGAGGGTATTTCTGACATTATATAAAAAAATACAAATGCAATCAAATCAATTTTGTTGCTAATCTTTGACCCATCCAAGATTCTTATCAACACCAAAGCCTCATCTTTCTAATATTAATCTTATGGAAAATAATTCACTTTTTGTGTTTTTTTTGCAGAAAAAAAAAGAAAATTTTCAAATAATCAAACTGGCATTTAAAGGGTTAAAATCTTGAAATAATTGAATGTTTGGTAGTTTTGAGAAGGTCTGAAGTTGTTAAAGAGATTTATGAAAAAAAAAGTAGAAAAAAAAATCCATGTATGCTGATTTAATGGCAATTTTTCTGTACATGTACATTTTTGCCTCGAAGGTGTCCAGAGGGTAGTAAATTTGAGGAGGGCACAAGGGTTAAACGGGCAGTTCATGCCGGAAAACCCTCCAATGTGGCTGAGTTTAAACAATTCTGTGAAGAAAAGTGGGACAGCATTCCTCCACAGTGATGAGAAAGACTCATCAGCAGTTATCACAAACACTTGATTTCAGTTATTGCTGCCAAGGGTGGAACAACCAGTTATTAGGTTCAGGGGACAATTACTTTTTCACACAGGGACAGATAGGTTTGGATTTTTTCCGCCTTAAAAAATGAAATATTCACAGACCCTGCATTTTGTATTTACTTGGGTTGTTTTTCTGAAATATAAAAATTGGTTTGATGATCCAAAACATTAAAGTAAATAAATATGCAAAAAAGTCAGGAATCAGAAAGGGGGCAAACACTTTTTTAAGGCACTGTATCACCATCTGCACAGGGAACCAGAGTTTTCCTGTTGATTTAGCTTTCCAAGTAACTGGTCAACCAGTGAGCTTCTTTGTTTTTCATATATGATGAGTATAAACACTGCACAAACACTCTGTGTTATTTTGTATCTTGTTGATGGTTGTAATGTTTTTTAAGGGTCTAAACCAATAATTCAATAACTTGAAATGAAGTCAAACTTTAATTGTTTTGCAACTTAAAATGATTGAATTCAGCAGCTCTGAAGACATTATTGAAAGAGCAGCTTTCATGCAAGGCACATCATGATTCAAAGGATATTTTATAAACTCTTCGATGGTTTCAGTCATTTTTAGTCATCCTTTAGAACAGATTTGATATCCAGCATTTTTTACTGAATCTGTAAAGACAGATCTCAAATCTAAATATTATACCTCGGTTAATGTGTATTTGATAAGAGAATTCAAGTAAATCTACTTTGTTTCAGGTCAGAAAACAGATAAATCTCCCCATCAGTCGGTCACAGTAATGTTGGGTGAAGATGTAGTGTTGCCCTGTCAGCTGGATCCTCCTGTGGATGCTGTTTCCATGACACTGGAGTGGGGGAGGTCTGACCTTGTACCCAGATTTGTCCTTGTTTGGCACAATGGCAAGGAACTTCCAGATAACCAAAACAAGGCCTACAAAGGCAGAGCGTCACTGTCTGTGGACAAACTGAAGCTTGGAGACCTCCAACTGACTCTGACTAAAGCCAGGATCTCTGATAACGGGACCTACAGATGCTCCATTCCAACGATGAAGAAAGAAATGTTTGTTGATCTGACTGTTGGTAAGTAAATCATCTACACCAGTCCATGCAGAGTATTAAATTGTAAGGTCTTAATAAAGGGCCCTGCTAGATTTCTGCACACAAATGTAAACAGAAAGCCTTTAGTTAAAGGTGGTAGATGACTGTTTAATTAGCACATTACATTTTGCTTTTATGTCCCTTTTAAAGACCTTGGCTGATTTTCTCCATTCATAAAACATGTTCCCTGTTTACATCCACCAACATTGGTCACATCTGGAAACAGATAATGATATATCCTGGGGTCAAAGTTCAGCTGGACAGAACTCCAGAACTAGAATAATAACTTTCTTGGTATCTCTCCATCCTCAGGTGCTGCCTCTCCACCTAGCGTTAGCTTAGCAGGCATGGATAAGGCCAACCATGGAGTGATGTTGGACTGTGAGTCTAAAGGCTGGTACCCACAGCCTGAGCTGATGTGGCTGGATGCTGAGGGACATCTCCTTTCTGCTGGAGCTCCAGGATCAGTCAAAGGTCCTGATGATCTCTATACTATCAGCAGCAGAGTGACTGTGAAGAAGACAGCCAGCAACAACTTCACCTGTAAACTCCAACAGAGGAACATCAACCAGACCAGAGAGAGAAGCTTCCATGTTCCAGGTAGAAAAATAACAGGATTCAGCTTCAGAAACATTAAACACAAACATTTCTCTCAAACATAAACTCCAGTATCTGCTTTTATATCATTTTTTTCTCTTTCCAGATGATTTCTTCCTGGTTCCCGGTTGTTCCTCTTCTATAGCCATCAGTGTGGTGTTTGGCCTCATAATTATCTTCATATGTGTCTTCATGGCCTGGAAACTGAGAAATAAACTAAAAGGTAAGATGAAAAAAGTCGATTAATAACAACAACTACAAAAAATTGTTTAAGATTTTTCTCATGTAAATGTGAAGCTTACATCAACAAACACCAACAAAGATGTACGTCCAACTGTGGTTCACTCATTTTTCATATTCAGAGTTTTTAACACTAAAGTAGAATAAAAATATCCCATGTTTAGAGTTATCTACCAGTTTACAAGACTTCCTCATTCAGATGGGTTGAAGTTTCCTACAATTCACTGTGTCTCTATAAGAGAGGCACAGTTAGGATTATGAAATCTTTGTTTGAATGATTTAAAAGCAGTAATGTATTACTTCTGTTTCTCCACAGGAAAGAAGAACAAAAATGAAGACAGAGAAGGAACACAGCTCATGATGGAGGGCAAGAAAGTGGATAATTCAGAAAATAAGTTAAAGCTTTTAGAGGAGTCACTGAGAAAAGAGTTCAAAGAGACACTGATGGGACTGCATAAAGAGCTGAAGCAGCAAAAAGATGATCTCACCTTAAAGAAGAAGGAGGCTGAGAGTGTGGTTGAGGAACATGAGAGAAAGGTTAAATCAGTGGAGAAAGAAGTTTCTGAGGAGAAGGGAGATTTAAAAGAAAAGAAAGCACAGGTGTATTTAAAACTCAAAGAGATCTGTAGGGAGGCCGGCTGGAGCCATGAGAACAGAAAGAAAGACTTTCAACAACTGGAGATGGACACAGACAAACTGATGACAATGATGATGGATGCTGTAAAGAAGATGGAGAACAACACAGAGCAACCTAAGGAAGAAATGTGAATGATGGTGTGTTTGATGTACATTTACATGTTTGAACATATTGATATGTTCGGTTGGGGGGGGGGCTGAAAATATTTTAAACCTGTCAAAGGGGGGCCCGACAGAAAAAGCTTGGGTACCACTGCAATAACTGATGGATGCATGGTGTGACAAAAAGCAATGATGAAGAACAAAGTAAAGAGCCACATGGAGAAAATATAGAAAAATGGAGGACATGATAAATGAGGGAGAGGAGCTAAAATAAAAATAGAACAGAATAAATGATGGGACAAAACAGTACAGAAGATGCGTAAAACATTTTTTTGATAAATAATAATCTCTTGATAATTTACTGAACACACAGAACCAGTTTAACATCAAAGTGACCTACTATGCATGTTAATTGTGTTTAATTAAGAAAGTTCAATAAACCAGTGAAAGTGTAATTAACATCATTCTGCTGTACTTTGATGTAACCAGAATAGTATGACATGGATAATATCACAAGTTAAAAATAAATCATAAAAAACGCTTGTACTCTGTGGTTACAGAGCTAATTTTGAATATTAAATACTTTAACTTTAATCGTTTTTATATGTTGTGTTTTTTTATGTTTATGTATTCATTGGTTAAAGCATTAAATAGATGACACAGAGCACAAGCAGTATAAATACATTTTCTCTGCTAAATTAGTTATTCAGTATGTTTGTTACATAGTTTATGAACTAAATCCTGTCAGTATTTTACCAGAAAAAAAAAAAAACAAACATTTTAGAGACTGGCTGTGACGATGTTTAAAATTTCCTTTTTGATGTAAACTTCTTTTCTGATTTAAATAGATAAAGAAATGATTAATCAATTGATAACATCATGACAGGTTCAAAAACAGAAAGAAAAATGATTAAAATAATTATTAGATTTCAGGAAAGTGTTTACAACAAACTGTAAAACTTGAATGTGCAGTGTTCTTTATGAAAATAGTCAAACTGGAAAATGCTTGACATGTCTTTGAGTTCTCGCATCTTGGCTTGGGAAAAAAAAAAAAATCAAATGTGATATCAAAATTAATGTGTGATTAAGCATCCAGAAAAATCTAATTGAAAAATAATATTCATAACTACGAAAATATCTTGTTGGAAGCAGATTTTTTTGGAAGCCTGACCATTTTGCAGGACTCTGTGGGTCCAAAAATTCAACCAAAATATCTTAAGTCTGAATCTAAACTATAAATATAGTCTAAAGTTTTATTCAATGACATGGTGCTTCAAAATTCCTTTCCTTGCACAAGTTGAAGTCTATTTTGATATAAAAACATGTTTGTCTTTATCAGAATGTGGTGATTTAGTAAAAAAAAAAACAGAACGGTGAAAACATTGAAGCTATACAAATGTGAGTGAAATTAATGGTTAATGTTTGGAACAAAATGGTGCTGAACTAAATACACTCACTGTTGAAAAACTCCCACAAAACTATAAACCATCCTGACTGTTGTGGCTGGTTGATCCACTGCTGAAAGTTCTTTGCTTCAATCAGTAACAAAACAGTGATTGTATTACAGACCATAAATGATCAATCTAGGTATAAAATAAAACAACGGTTAGGACAAAGTCTCCTGATAACCATGAAACTGCAATAAAAGACAATAACATGAAACGCGTCATTGTTTTTTCTCTGTTTGGATTTCAAACAGGAAAAGAAAATGGCTCAGCAGGACCTCCAACTACACAGACAATCATTTTATTATGACAGAGGACTGACCTCTGCTGGCAGACAGTACGCTGACACCTGTCATAGCTGCACATATACCAATGGGGTTTTGATTTTGGTATTGCCAAAAATGGGAACAGAAATGTTGCAGGTGGCAAAAGGGCTTGGTGCATGTCAGGGTTACACAGCTGCAAAATGTGCTGCTGCTGTGATTCCTAGTAACTTCTATTGATGTACTGAAATATCAAGGCAGACTCTGCTACAGAAAATGCAGAGACAATGTTAAATAATTCCATGTTTCAGAAGTCCGTCCATCCATCTTCCTCTGACTGGGGTTGGGTTACAGTGGAAGCAGGTGAAGTTAATCAGCCCAAACATCCTTTTTCTCTGAAACATATTCCAGTTCCTCCTGAGAGTTCCCGAGGCATTTCCAGGTCAGATAGGATATATATTCCCTCCAGGCATATCTATGTTTGCCACAGAGTCTCCTCCCAGTTGGATATGCCCGGAAGACCTCCAAAGGGAAGCAACTTGAAGGCATCCTGGTCCAAACCACCTCAACTGGCAACTTTCAAGATGGAGGAACAGCGACTCTACTCTGAGGTCCCTCTGGACATCAAGCTCTTCACCCTTTTTCTAAGGCTGAGCCCAGACACCCTCCTGAGGACTCTAAATTCAACTGCTTGAACCCAGTCTCATAGTCCAGTCTACCCTCACTTGTGAACAAGAGCCTGAGATACTTGAAGTCCTTCACATGGGGCAAAGATTCACTCCCCACCTGAGAGGGAGCAATCCAATGTTTTCTGACAGAGAACCACGGCCTTGAACTTCGCAGTGCTTATTCTCACCCCAGACGCTTTGCACTAAACTGAAAACTACCCCAGTGCCTGTCAGAGGTCCACAGCTGAAAAGGCCAACAGAACCACATCATCTGCAAAGGTAGAAATTAAGTTTGGAGGTCCCCAAACTGGAAACCCTCCTCCCATTGAGATCCTTGCCATAAAAAAACACAGAGACGGTGAAAAGGGGCCGCCCTGGCAATGGCTTGTGCAGAGAATGCTGACACTCCTTTAGTTTCCTGCAGTAACCCCACATGACCACCCTAGAGATAAGATCATAAGCCTTCTCCGAGTCCACATAACCCATATAGACTGGATGAGCAACCCCCAGGCCCCCTTAAGAAGTCCTGCAAAGGTAAAGAGCCGGTCCACTGTCACATGGCCTGGATGGAATCAGACGGGGAAGAGAAAAGGGATGTTTCAGAAGTGTGATGTATTTACATCAGAAATAGATCAGACAGGAGGAGGAAGTTCTCAAGGTAAGGAGACTAATATATATATATATATATATATATATATATGTACACAACTGCTTAATCAGAAATAGATCAGACAGGAAGAGGAAGTTGTCACTGACGGTGTCTCTGTGTGGTCGTTACAGTTCAGAGTCACGCTGCAGCAGTCAGCAGTCAGGCATCATGGACGTCACATCTCTCTGCAGCAGACTCTGTGAGTTCAGGTTCTTCTCATAACTACATTATTATTATTTTTTCTCATAACTAAAATGTATAAAATCTCTATTTTGTCTCTCCAGTGGTCGCTGTGATGGTTCTGCTGGTTGCACAGATTAAACAGAGTCACTCTGCTCAAAATGCTGGTAGGTTTCACACTCAGTTTGTGCTTGTGTCTCTAATATTAAAACATATGATTATGTGTCTTCTGCTAACATCTAAACAGAACAATGTTTACACAGAGACTGCTTTTATTATTTTAAAAGTCGGACAAGAGAGAAACTAAATATGTTTATTTGTGAAATGAAGCAGAAAATGCACTCTCACCTATAAACCATGATTTCTAAAAAAAAGAATAAGTTAAATAAAAGTTAAACAGGTTCCTTTCTTTCCTTGTAACCCTCAGGTGAAGCTCGTCCTCGTATTACTCCAGACAGACTGCAGTTCTTTGAGTATGAGACCGTCCACATTAGCTGTGAAGAGTTGATGGGACTGACTGGATGGAGAGTGATGCACAGACACAACAAAACAACAAATTCTTCCATCTGTACTCCTCCTGCATCAAGATGCACTATTCAGCCTGCCTTCGAATGGGACAGTGGAGAGTTCTGGTGTGAAGACGACGAAGGAAACACCACTGGTTCCATCAACATCTCTGTTACTGGTATGTAAGACAACACCAGGAGACTCAAACCTGGTGGATTATTGTTGTTGTTGATGTTAGACACTTCTGCACCATGAGTGAAGATATCCACTGAGTTAGTCACTTTCTGCCTGTAAAAAAGGATGGAAAAGAAGACATTCCATTAATCTCATTTAGCAGCTCTGCTTTTTTTTTTTTTTAATTTTGCTACATTTTAATAGAGTAAGACAAAAACAGCTAATTTTTTTTATCATTTATTTGCTAAAATCAGTGCAACTGGTTACCCTTTAGATCTGCCTGTTTTTTTTCCTTACAATTTTACACCATTTAAAACTGTCAAAAAGAAAAGAAGGAAAAGAAAAAGGCTATGACCATTCAGTTTTAATTACACTGCTTTCCTCATTATTATGCAAATGACATTTTGACACTTTTTGGCAGCAGAGATCCTTTTTCTTTCCCATGTTGCTGAAACTTGTTGCCTGCTTAATAATGTGGAACAGTGCATTTTGAGATTTTATTTTTTTTAAAAATAACAGTTTTCATTATAAAGTTTGTTCAAAAACATTTGAACTATGCTCTAATGGCTGATGACTTGAAAAATACTCTGTCATTTGCATTAAGATTTAGGAAAATAAGAGAAAAATGTTGTTTGCTTAATAATGTGGAAACGTGATTAATCTGTGCTTATGTTTTAACAGTTTTTTTGTGTTTAATAAATTAAAGTCATAATGCTGTTCACTGTTCAGCTTCAAAAATCTTTTTCCCTCTGAAGTTCTTACAGTAAAAATCCAGTGCAAATTATTTTAACACTGTAAAGAGTAACAGACTTTATGTTTTATGTACAAAAACTGATTTTAACACACTGTTTGTGTGACATTTTTCAGATGGATCTGTGATCCTGGAGGTTCCCGCCCGTCCTGTGATGGAGGGATCTAATGTGACCCTTTTATGCCAAAAACAGAACTCAGAATCAAAATATATCGTTGATTTCTACAAAGACGGCGTCTCTCTTTGGTCTGAATATAGTCACTTGACCATCAAAAATGTTTCCAAGTCTCATGAAGGACTTTACAAATGCAGCATATCAGGAGCTGGACAATCACCGGAGAGTTGGCTGGCTGTCACAGAAAACACAAATATATCGTACAAAGAGTTTCAACCCCCACAACAACATCCGTCTAATTTTCCCACCCAGGTGTGGATTTTTAGGATTGCAGTAGTTTTCACGTTTCTGGTAGCAATAGGACTGATCCTCTGCTGCATACACAAAGGTACAGAAATGCAAGAAACCATAATGTGTGATTATTTGTTTCCTTTTCAGTTCATTTTTCCAACTTCCTGCTTATCGTTTGCTTATTTACTGTTTTAAAAGATTACATTGTTTTGTGCCTTTCTTATGGTGATTTTATCTGTTTTTTCAGACTTTTTTGGTTTATTGTCTGGAAAATCACCACCACAAGAAGATCAAACAGGTCAGTAAAACCAACTTTATGTTAAAATACTACAAATAATCATTATCATTATCATTTCAGGAAGGATGGTTGACAGTCATACTGTCCCTTCTGTATTAGCAGGTTTTATTTGTAGTGTTTAAAACTTTGACTTTTGACGCTGTTTTGTTAAAACTATTTTGTTGAAGATGATGAATCCAGATTTCTGACAGAAAGGTTTGTAGTGTGACTGGGTGTGGCTGCTGGTGGAGCGATTAGCTCTGATGAAGCCATGGCAGCAGTTTTATCAGTTTAACCCACACCATTCTCCACTGTTTCTGCTCCACAGCAGAGTTTACATCAAGCTGACATTGATTCTGAAGAAGAGTGTGTGTTCAACCTCCTGCTGCCTTAACTGTCTGACTATACGACTCAAAACCTTACATTTAAATAAGCTTTTCTCCATTCTGTCATATGCTTCATTTTAGTTGTGTTATTAGTCAAATAACAGAATGATAATGGACAAAAAATCATGATTATTCATTGAAGCTCATTTCCTTTATGATCTATCAAGTGGCTGTGGAAATTTTGGACACAGAACAATAAATTCAGGTGTCATCTGCAAAGAAAATGCATCCAAAATGTGTCGTAAATACAAATAACAAAAAAGGAGACAAAGGAAAAGGGTCTAAAGAGATCAGGGTTACATCCCTTTCATATCTCATCAGCTGTTTTTAACATATTTTCTGCATCTCTTTCAGATAGCTGCACAGAAACACTGAATACTGGAAGACAGTCTCTGTGAGCTGTTGTGGTGGAGGTTTCCATGGCCCAGCTGGATGGTAGAGGGGAATTATTTTTTCTTTTCTTTTTTCTTAACATCATGAACACTGAATTTATTAAATCAGGTTCTGAAGTTGTTACCAAAAGAAAGAATAGTGATTTATTCAAATCCAATTATAGCTTTTTATCAATGGAGACTTGTAGATACCATCTACAGGAAGCTCATTCATTCATCATTTTAGGGGACCAGACATTTCTGTAGCTGGGGTCTGGCCTTTAATAGTAATCCTGACTTTTGGACTATCATATATTCTGTTTTTCTGCAACATTTTTTTGATTCAGAATGTATAAAATATGTTAAATGTCTGAAAAAAAGGCAAAAAGAGTAAAAAAAGAAAAAGTACTGAGCTATCAGTGACTGCTTCTTTATGTGTGTGCATCTTACTGAGCAGAATGTGCAGCACTGTTCTTCATGTAGAGGTAGATAAACAGCACAATGCTTGAAAAAAAAAATACCTTAAAATAAGTGGCTGTGAGAGCTGGGGCTATGCACACAACACATCACCTCCTTCAGTTGCAGCGTTGTCTCATAGGTGTTCAGAAGTGGAAGTTTCCGGTCTGGGCTAAAAAGTGTCTCACCCAGCTAGGTTTATTTTGAAAAGCTGTAGAAATAAGGACACTGTAGAGGTTGAATCACCTTGGTGTTTGTACTCAGTCTGTTCACGTCTGAAATAGCTGAGAACATGAGAACATGATCGCTGTGACCTCTGTCAGACTGTCTGTGGTAAACTAGAACCATCAACCAAAGTCTGACCCCAGACAGACTCACAGCGGTAGACATATCTATAATGATAATAACAATACAGCGGTTAATAACAACCATATAAGAGAACTGAACCACAAAGTTTCACTGTTAATAATCTGTGAGAGAAAAGTGTGAAAACACACAGACTGCTCCTTTAATGAGAGGACACTTCTGCCCTCTATTGGCAAAATATTGTAAAATATTGACTTAACACTGTTTTTTGATTCAGAGGCAACAACAGCCGTGTTAAGAAAGCATAAACTAAAAACTCTTTAATGTGAGGAATAACTGAGTTAACTATTTTTTAATAAATCAGCCCAAAAATGCATCATTTTGTTATGTTTGAGTGTTTTGTTCCTCTACTTTAATGTATACACATGTAAATGTGATGATCTATGAAATAAAAATGTCTTTGGGAGTAAAACAGTTCTCCATCTTACATTCTGTGTCTTTTTCTTTGTTTTCAGATCCCACAGCAGCACACACCTGACAGATTATTATGTGTTAATGCTGAATGAAAATGCATGAATCTAGGGTCAGGCCCCTGCACACTGTAATGGATGGAAATGCATGTAAAATGCATTGTGACCTGCCAAGGGACTGCAGATGTAAATTAGCTTTACGCTAACTCTGGTACAATGCATCAAATGGAAACATTTGTTTTTTATTGTACATGGTCCCTTTACAAATAAACAAACAAATATATAAAATAAACATGAACAATAGAAAGTTCATGATAAGCCCCAAATGAAAATGGTCGAGTCAGTCTTTAAGTTTGAACAGTTTTGTGTTTATTTACCTCCATAGTGTGTTAGAAGAAGACAGACAGCAGTGTGATGGAGAACCAGTGTACTGATGGTAAAGGGACTACATTTATGGGACTGTTGGGTGAAACATCCTGAAAACTAAAAAAACAAAAGTTATTTCATGGCAATGTAATATAAATGTGAAAACAGAAAAACCTGAACATCCTTGTTAATATGTTACCAGTTTTTGTGTCTTTATATTTATTTTTAATACAGCAGATCTGTGAAATAACATCCCGTCTCTCTTTATTTCACTCTTAGAAGTTTTATTAAGTCATCAGCCAGATCCTCACAGTGTAACTCTTAACCTCTAAAGATACTCAAACCTGACCAACAAAATCTTTTTGATCCAATTCTTATTTATTTTCCCCAACTTGAGTTAATTTCAGTCACACATTACTGTCAGGATGTGTTAAGCACCATATTATGTCCACAGAGCTGTATGCGATCCATGAATTTGGTCATGGGAACCATTTTATACTAAATAAAGTCACCAATGAAAACATGAGGCGCTGGATGCTGAAATTTGGTCTTCATAATATTATGCGTTATCTGATCTGTAATTTTTCCCATAAATGTCTGCTCTCCAAAGACAAGGTAAGTTTGTTAAATTTCATTAGAAGAGTCTTAACTTCTGACTTAGATGATTATGAAAAAGAAGACTCTTTACAGTTGGCACAGTAATGTGTGTAAACTTCAATAACATTTCATTAAACCAGCTTGTTTGACACAAAAACTAACATCAATTTGATCAGTATGACCTCACTGTGACTTATACTGGGATTTATTTTGCTCTTTAGACATTTATAATGTAAACCTCTTTGAATCATAACATAATTCTTTGTAAGTTTATTGTGTTTAGTTCATACTCACACTCTCTAATCTGAAACAACCTCTGGATACAATCTGGTAACATCTTATTGTATGCCTTGTTCATCAGTGAGGCTATTCTCAAATCAACCAATTCACAAAATTTTAGAACCTGCAGATTTATAAATAATTTGTGTGTTGGTTCTCGATAATCTTGTCAGGGATTTCAGGGGAAAAAAACTCAAAAGGGAGGACCCAAATGCAGATAACACAAAAGACTGATTTAATGAAACAAAAGAACTTACTCAAAATAAATCCAGGAATCAAACTCAAAGAAACAAAACAAAATCCGAAGGAGCACGAGGAAGCACGAGGAGCTGACACGAGGAAGACATATGCAATAAACCAACACAGACACAGGGAGACACAGAGCTTATATACACAGGGAGTGATTAACAATGGCAGACAGGTGTGGACAATCAGACACAGGTGAAACTGGTGAAGGATAATCAAAGTGGAGGGAAACTCAGGCAGGAAGCAAAACTGGAATAACACACAAGGGAAGGCAACTACAAAATAAAACAGGAAACATGGGACCTAACACAAGAAGCACACAAGGACTGAAAACTGGACACAAGAAGCTAAACTACAGAAATACTGAAAATACAGGAGGATACAAAGAACCAAGGAGGGAAACTCAAACACAGGGAGTAAAACTAAAACATGAAACAAAACAAGAAGCACAGGGAAACTTAACATGAAACAGGGAATAACTAAACATAACACAAGGAGCAAAAACTGAACATGAAACAGGGAAATAAACTAGACAAGAAATACATGGAGTACTACACATGAAACACAAGGGATGTAAAACTAAACATGGAACACAGGGAATTACTTAATACAATAAAAAACTAGACACATGGAAAATAACAAAAGCCCAAAATACACAGAAACACAAAGACTATATAAAACACGAAATGAACTGAACTAAAGACTAAAAGCTGAACAAAGGAAACACAAGGGCTACAGATAACACCTAAGAACTAAACCTAATACAAAGTCAAACTAGAAATCACAGAATACACAAAGGATAACCATAGGAAAACTCAGAAACATAATAAATCAAAACCTGGATCATGACAAATCTGCTCAGTTTATGAGCCTGATCGTTTTGAAGCAAAAAAATTGGATTTATGATTGTTTTATATGTTCTTCCAAACTTCCACACAGAAAATAATGTATGAAGTATGAAAGAACAATACAACATATGTAATAAATTTAAATTAAGAACATTTTTGGTTTAATACAATATAGCGATTGACATTGATATTTTAGTTTTAATGCAATTAACATGAGGTTTCCAGCAGTTTGTGATCTATGATAACTCCTAAGAGTTTATTCTCATAAACCCGTTCTATTTCAATATCATCTATCATAACTTTTACATTTGCATTGTTCTTTCCGATTTCCAAATATCATGTATTTAGTTTTATTAACATTTAAAGATAATTTATTAACATTGAACCATCGTTTCAAAACATCCATTTCCTTTACCACCGTATCCAGAAGATGATTCAGGTTTTTACTGGCGCAAAACAAGTTTGTGTCATCAGCAAACAAAATTAAATTAAACAATTTTGACACATTACAAATATCATTAATGTACAATATAAATAATATAGGACCCAGCACTGATCCTTGTGGGACCCCACACGTGACCTGTAGCATGTCAGACTTGTTATTGCTTATTTGCACATATTCATGTCTGTTTTCCAGCTGCTGCACCTCTGTTTAATACCAGCTCATAGTTTGACCCCAAAAGACCCCAAACCTATCCAGAACAGTACGCAAAACACAGGTGCAAGATTAAAATTGGCTGTATATAGTATCTCCAGTGTTTGAATCGTGTTGACTGCAGTGTCGATTCTCATTCATTTTTTTACATTGTAGGTTTTATCGTTTGGCTGTTCAATAACTTTTGGTCTAACGACTGTGGTCACAAAAATCAGAATAGGCAAAGGTTACTAGATGAAACACTGTGATGCTTGGATTATGATCAATAAACTACAGAAGAAGAAACAAAAGGCAAAGCAATGAAACTACTATTTTAAACTCAAAGCATGCTGACAGGACTGACAGGACCCAAACATTGATTTTCTGTGGGCCAACATCAACAAAAATCCTGACTTTATACAGGTAATCATTTCTATCCTGGATTTAATGGTCATGTATGCTTTAAAATGAACACTGAACCCATGATCTGGTTGATAAGAGCTGCTTTTGGGTGTTGCACTGGAGATGAAGCACATCAGAATTCAGTGTAGGTTTTTAGACTTAAAGAGAATAAAAAGAAATCCACATACACAAATTCTAATTGGCAGCTGAGTTTTTGAGTGTCGAAGTAAAACGTTACTGCTTAAGTGTTTTTTTCTGTGTTTTGATTTTCATTTAAAAAATCTGTCATGTTTTGTGGTGAAGTGTCAATGTAGGAAAAGATGAACAAAGAAGAGGAAAAATCACAGAGCTCCACTATAGGCAGTTCTTAATATACAATGCATACAGGGCTAGTGCCACTTTATGTAATGTCATTTTAATGCCAAGTATCCTAATAAGTATTATGTCATTGTCTTTTGTTCCTTCTGATTCAACTTATTAAATTATTTCATTCCTTCCCTTCTGTCTCTGGTTTAGGTTGACCCTCATCTCTCTCATCCTCCTTCTCTTTCAGTTGTTCCACCCCCCCCACCTGCTGTGCGCTGATTGGCGGTTTTTCTGGAGGCTGGCCGGCAGCAGGACTCACTGTTGGGTGCCCGCCCTCTCCCATGTGGCTATGTTGCTATGCTAGTAGTTGTAAAGTTTGAAAGAACTGGAGTAAAATATGGTGAATTTTGATATACGTCCATACATGTTAGACCCGGAGTCTGACCCTGATAGTGTGGAGAGAGAGGGGGAAGAAAACCAGCAGCAGTGAAGGATAGAGCAGGACATATCTGTTTGGTAAGTGTTTATTTACTGTGTTACTAAATGGCTAAAAGGCCTTGTGGGGGCGGTCTGTTCCGCTTTGCTGGCAGCACGGACGAACCAGTCAGGAGATAATACTGTGATGACCTCATCAGTTCGCTCCATTGAAATCTCATCTCGGGAAGATCTTGGAGAGATTTTCAATGAACCGTTTTCATCAGTTTACACGCTAATTCCAAGATTACTGCACGTTTGTCTTGCGGTTTGAAAATTTGCATACGTGGAGTATGGGCGCCAACTGTTAAATGTCCGGGCAGCAGTGCTGCTCTTTGATAGTGATGTGCCTGGAGTTACACTATCTCTTACACCACCAGCCCCCCTCTTTTCCTCTTACTGCTCCTCTCTGTCCGGTCAACCTGTAATAGGGAAAATCCATCCAGTGCTACGGTTGCGTCCGCGTGCTGCATGAACAACAGCATGCTGCACCGCCGGAACTCCTGATCATGTCAGGTCAACGCCGCCGGCTCGTCCATCTTACTGGGGAGAGATCTTACGTTCCCCATGATGACGGACAGGAGAGCCGGTCAATAAGCTCTCCCCTTGTTGCGGCGTTTGATCCCGGCACGGCACCTCTGCACCCTCCTCCTGAACTTGCGGGGGACATCAGGTCACTACTCCGGCCGCACAGCTGTGCTACGCTGGGCCAACAGCTGGTCCCTGCTGTAAACAATGGCCATTGCCGCTCACAGACCCACAGACGCGGAGAAAAAGTTTAAAAAGTAAATAAAAAATTTTACTAGAAGCACCATTCTTGGTGTCTCTGAGGATTTAAAAACACAACCAAACAAAGAAGAGTAACAAGAAATAAAATAAAGACGAATTAAGAAGGAAAAACTCCAGAGAGTCCTCAGAGCTGCTGTAAAAAAGCTGCCGGTCAATCGGCGCCATCTTAAGAGGATTAAACAGCATGAAATAAAAAAATTGAAAATGACATCTCAGTCCTGCTTTTGCTGTAACATATATTTAATCTTCATCTACCTTTAAAACAGCTGATTTTGTAAGGGAAAATGTATAAATTACTTTAATGTTTGATAAAAGATTCTACCAGCAGTAAGCAGGTGAAGGTTGTTGACTGTACAGGGTGTCACTGTACATTTTTTATCAGTGTATTAAATGGTGGATAGTAAACCAATTTTTTCACATCATGACACAGGAGGGCAGTACATCACTATTAGGATCAGCCCTTTGCTTTATGCTTGATGAAACAGTCAGGGTTAATACAATGGAAAAATCCAAAAGGGTATTACAGGTCTCTTTGATGTGTTTTTTGCAACTTGTCTTGTAAGAGCTGATAATGTTAACAGTTTTGCACATGTTGTAATTACTTACTACATGTAGCATCTTTTTTATACTATGAAGCAGGCAAAACAGTTTTTCTCCAGGTAGTGTAATAATTTTATTACATTATAGAGTGAGTCAGTAGTTTATAGATTACCATGATAATCGCCTCTCCTCTGTGTTTTAAAAATATAAAGTAACTTTAAGCTTAATTGAAGCTTTTGCATTTCAGTTTAAGTGCCATTGTTGAATTGTGAATACTGAGGTATGTGGCACAGCAATACAATAGAGAAATGCATGCACATCCAAGAAAGTAAAACAGGTGCCAGACCAACAATCAAAAGGAAAGAGTGAAGTCTGCACACTGTTTTAATAGCTCCCAAAGGGGATTTGTTAAAGGCAGAAATTGTTCTCAATAATGCAGCAGGAATTGTAATTATAAAAATCAAAAATAAATTTCTTACATTATGCATCACTGTTACATTATCAGCGCTTACATCTCTGCATAAAGACCCTGTAAAGTGAAAATAAATCTGTATTTACATTTGTTGTCTGACAGATTACTGTGTTATGAACCCCCAGGTCACATTTCAATGAAACATCAATAATATAATATAATATAATATCATATAATATAATATAACAATAAATCATCTCTAAGTTTATAAAATGAAGCTTCAAAATCATGAAAATTAAGGGCAGTAAAATCTGCTCTAGGATGGTGTGGGCGTGTCTGTTGAATGAGCTGAAGCCACGCCCACTTAGGAGAAATGCAATCTTCTCAGATTTAGAAATGCTACAATCTGAATGTGGGAAAACTCTCACACTGTTAGCCCACCCCTTGACCTTATGGTCCTAGCACAGCTGCCTGGCTCTGTACCTTAGAAGAGGCAAAGTCCACTTTCTAGCTCAAATCTCTGTTATGATAGTTCAAATTTACCCTTAATGAACAGAAAAACAGCATTTAACTGACTGTTAACTTACAATAAAGGCAGAGACATCAGCTAACAACAGACTGGACTGAGATGAACTGCTCTGTGATTTTAGATTGTAGTGTTAGAGGGGCAGGGTCATTCTGCCCATATTAGCCCCCACATTAAACCAAGCCAGGAAAGAGGTGAAAAGCTTTCTAATGGTCTAAATCCAGAATTCAGTTACATGTAGATCTCAGTGTTTTCACATGTTTACAGCAACCATAGTCTAACATTTCTAGTGTTTTAAGACACAAGTTTTGGATTTCACTTTACAGGGTCTTTAATTGGCTCATTTAAGTTACAAGGATGAAGGTGATGAAACAAATCCACACAGTTTAAAGCCTCAAAATCAAACTGCACTCTCATATGTTCATATTATTAGATTATTATATACAAGGGTCAAGACCTGATTCATTATGAGCACTGCAGATATAACTGGAAGGAAAAATATATATACTTTCGGATGTTTTTACATCTTTTGACAAAAGAAGGCCAAATTAAACAGATAAACATTAATAGATGGTTGAATGAATAAACATGAATTCAATCTGCATTTATCATACTACTGCTTCATTTATTAAAACAGTGAAAAATCATTTTATAAGTCAATCACACATTTGCCATGGGTGGGGTATGTTTCTTTTCTTTCCTAAAATACACATCTCTCACAACTTTCCAACTTACAATTTGAAAAGAAATGTTTGCAGGTGTAATCTATGCAACAACATCAGTGGAATTCAGGAACGTAGACAAAACTAGCAAAGACAATACTCATTTCTGTATTGTATAAATAAGAAGGAAACAGTGGGCACGGTATTTTGAGAACACAGATATTTTCAAGGTGAAACATCTTCAATGTGTATGCAGTCAATCCCAACATAAATGGAGAAGCTTTCAATGATTTGCTTCTAAAGGTCTACAGTATGTTGAAGCCTGTCTATAACCCAGAATGCCTTACTTAAATTCAAGTGCAAGCCTGTAGGAGCAGACTGTCACTATTTGAATGTGGTGTGATTTCCTGCTTTGAGGAAACATCGATATGGGATGATGAGCATGAGGCTGTTGGTTTCAGATGTTAACGGAAAGTTGTCATGAATACGTCTTTATACTCAGCCGCTTCAGCCTCACCAGTTTAATCATAAACCACACTGAGAATATTTGAAGACTGCAGCACTCCGCTCTTATAAATAGCTTAATCAGATGTCAGATAATAAATGTGGTTTAACTGTCACACGTATAATCGCTCTTACAATAGACACAGAGAATGCAGTCAGGCTGAAGACCACAGATGAAGAAAGACAGGTGTGAACCGCACAGACTTTAGTAAAACTACGCTGTTCAGCCTTATGGACCCTTTCATTTGAGCACACAACAAGCCTTTTCTAAAAGATTCAAATTGTACCAAGCAATTCAATATACTTGCCTGGCTATGAATGGATAAAACAGGCATACATGGTCAACTCAGAGATTTTACTAAATCAGTTATGAAAGATGAACTCTTTAAACTAGACTTTCACTCTGTGATTACAGTAAATCTTCAGTTTTGATTTGTTCTCCTATAAAGATTAAAAAACAAACTTGAGCTTTGTGTCTCCACTGATTCAGATTCTCTGACTGAAGCAAAGATGTCATTCTTTTTCTACAAAGACTACACCTTTGATTTAACCTTTGATTTTGGAAAAGAAGAAACTATTCTTTCATCTAAATTTGTGTCAAGATGAAAAGCCTTGTTCATAATTCACTAATGGCCAAACAAATCATTTATTTAAAATACATTTTTTATATCAAATACTTAAATTATGTGTGAAGATCTCCAATATATTTTCGTTTTGCTCATACAACCTCTTAAGGTAAAAACATGTTTAAGAAGGGTGCCAAGCCCCGAATAGAGGAACCTCTGAACCATCAACCCAAGTCTTAACTGAACTTAGAAAACAAGAACAAATAACAAGGGTTTAATATATTCTTACTTGACCTTTAACACTGCTCAAGTGTTAGTAGAAAAGCCCACCCTGTTTAGTTTTTCATATCACTCTTTCAGTCTGTTGTTAAAGAGGAGCTTTGATTTTCATTTTCATGAGGATTTGTAGTTGCAGATGTGACACACGCCCTGTTCCCAGTGGTTTCATTATTGTACAATTGTGACCTCTTTTAAAACAGACTTTATTTATGAAGTAGGAAATGACACCGTAACCTTAGTTTGACCTTTGTCCTTAAAAAATCTGCTTGTGTTTGACTGTGGTGTCTGTTTAAAAATAACAGTTGCATAGTTTCCAGTTGTAGACTTTAAACTGATGCTTTATAAATGAGTACACTGTGCAGTTCTCAGCCAATCCAGACACTCATTTTGTGTTGCAGAACTCTCTTAAACATCGGGCCGACTTTCAGTCTGACTGTGCATCGATGACCAGCACTGTCCCTGACTGTTTGGATGAATTAATGTCATGTTTGATATTTTGGTCATATGACTGCACATGCTTCCCTCAGAATCCACATCTTTGAGGCTTTCCAAGATTCTCTTTCAGACTCAAGGAAATCATCTTAAATCAGGAAATAGGTAGAGAATTAGCCAGATATGTAATATTTGTTCTTATTTTGCTGCTAGTTGTGTTCACTAGTGATGTTGTTTTGTCACTGTTTGTGCCTATTTTAACTCATAAAATATGAGCTGAAAAATTATGAAAAATGGTCTTTCACTGTAAATCAAGACTCGCAGTGTGAACTTTCATTCCACCACAACTGTTCTCTCACAGCTTGGTATAAATCTTATACACCTTTAGCATTTTCATCACTACTTACATTCAGATCTAATATTACATATCACTGGTGTATTTTCATTTTTGATGATTAACATTTTTTTTCATAAATCTCTTTTATTTGTTTATTATTATTATTATTATTATTATTATTTTTATTAATAATAATAAATTAACACCAAGAGCAGAGTATGAGGCAGACCTTGTTCTTGATCCATCGGTCTTGTGAAAATTACCTAAAAAAACATACAATAGAAAGTAAGAAACAGCATGCTTCAAGCATTTGATGTCTGCCAGCCTTACATTTACAGGTATACTCTTCAAACCAACACAGCTAAAAACAAACTAAAACAGTGTGGGTGTTAGCTTTGAGAAGGATCAATTTCTGTTGAATAGATTCAGAAATAAAAATACAAAATCAAGTGAATGAGATTATTATACTATACTCACCTTTTGGTAATGAAAGAATAGATGGCACTGTCCTTCATCGGACTTGGTTGTGTTCTTGCACTTGGCCTGTCTGTGGGGAGAAAACTATCAGTCATACTTAAAACCATCAGTCATATTTTCTTAGTTTTTCTGTTAAATATTCACATGTTAAAATTCTGTTATCAGGTTTCATTTTGCTATATCTAATGCAGAACAAGAGAAGAGTGAATGCTACACAATAGTAAACACAGCCCTGTCCCTTTTTTTGTTTTTTTATTTATTTATTTTTTTTTAATTCTTTATATGTGTTGCTGCCATTAAATTCAAAATGAGCTAACATTTTTCATGAAATGGTTTCGGTATTTGAAATGTTGTTTATGTTCTGTTGTGGTTAAAATATGGGTTTATGAAATTTGAAGATAATTGCATTCTGTTTTCATTTACATTCTACGTGACATCCCAACTTTTTTGGAATTCAGGTCATATATCTTACATTTTTAAGTAACTCTCCATGTGAATAATTTTGTCAAACGTTCACGGTCTAGTCTACTCTGTGTTATCAAACTAAAGCATCTGAAGAGGTACGGGAGAGGATCAGGGCCATTTTTGAAGGAGAAAATAATTTTGGACAAGTCGAGATTAAAATCAAAATGACAAGAATAAAGTTGAAATTTGGAGATTAAAGTCAAAATGACAGAAAAAAGTTGAAACTTTTTATTATTAACAGCGGATCATAGACGCTGCGTGTTTATGTGGCAAAGAGTTGTTAAATCCAATAATGATGTATAATTTCCACATATTCATTGATATAGGCACGATTCTCTGTTATTGTCTTAAATACTCGTACATTAACAGGAGAGAGAGAACACCTCTCGCCTTCCTCCATCTGATCACCTGTAGAAACGCACAGGTGACAGACTCAGCCTCGGTAATGGGAGAGCGAAGGGGGATTCATCACTTGTTTATTGATCAGTGTTTGTTGTGGTGGGAGAGACAACACCAATATAAACAACTCTACTGACATATCTGAAGGGAAGCATGGAGGCGCTGCATGAAAGCAGCAATAAAAACATACGGGCACTTTTGTTTCTAAATTCCATACACAAATGTAATGTTCATTGTGGACATGGCGTTTTGCAGGTAACATTTTCTTTATGTATCATACACAATACTGTTAACTAGAGTTTTCAATACAACACGTGACAAAGTGTTCCTTTTTTGCCTTTTTTTAAAAACATTTTGTCATTAGCAGCAACTTGTCTATAATCAATAAACGAGCAATCAATCTCCCGTCGCTCTCCCATGAGGTAACGTGGTTGTCTATCACCTGTGCGTCTCTACAGGTGATCAGACAGAAGAGGAAGAGAGGCAAGAGCGCTGCTGTGCTCCTGTAGATGTATGAGTATTTAAGACAATAACAGAATAACTGTCTCTACTAAATGAGCCTCATATCAATGAATATGTGAAATCACACCTCTTTATTGAATTTATCAACAAAGAGATTCTCTCTCTCTTTGCCACATAAACACACAGTGTATATGATCCACTGTTAATAATAACAAGTTTTGACTTTATTCTCGTCATTTCGACTTTAATCTCGATTTATCCAAAATTATTTTCTCCTTCCCTAATGGCCCTAATCTGCTTCCGTAGAGGGGG
The DNA here is from genome assembly GCF_018320785.1 of Cheilinus undulatus. Lineage (NCBI taxonomy): Eukaryota > Metazoa > Chordata > Actinopteri > Labriformes > Labridae > Cheilinus > Cheilinus undulatus. The sequence continues at coordinate 33,314,838 of NC_054886.1, read as the reverse complement.
AGATGTTTCATTTTACAGTCATTAATATTATGATGGATCCAATAAAATGATCTCTAAATTTGACATGTTCTCTTTACAACTGTAGGCTGAATGGAAGTCTCAATCAAAAATGAACAACTTTGTAATTATTTATATAATTTTGTTGTTAAAGAAGCTAGTGTTGACTTAGCACACGGTTAGGTTTAATATATCTTATAGCTACCGTTGTCCCTCCTGAAGCTTTCAACTTGAGCATACGTGACTTCATCAGCATTGTTTCCAACTGATGCTGAAACATAAAAGACAAAAGAAGAAATCTTCTAAATATGTTTTTTTTTTTTTTTGTTTAAACAACATGTTTGCATGATCAAGAATTTAGAGTTTCATTATTAAATACATTTAGACATAATAAAGTATTTTACCTTTTTTCCTAGTTTTTGTGACTACAGCATATGTGGCATGTAGTGGATCAGCATTACTGCCCTGTCCTGACACTGAAACATTCACAGAAACAGAAATATATATATGTAGTATTTTTGTCATACAGTATGTTACATTCAAAATAAAATACAACATGAGATATCAATAAAGCAATGATAGAAAATATGTATATACAGTACTTAACAAATGTATTAGACCACCTGTCATCTCTGTCTCAGAGACCATCCAGCATCATGAAGTGCTTTAATGCGGACTCTTTCATTTTCAGTCAGCTCTCCACGTTTTACCATTTTGAACAGGAATGAGGAATTTCAAACTGAATTCACCCAAATTTGAGCCGGCTCATTGGGCTTCTCTGAGAAGTCAGAAGTGAATCAAGCATAACATTCAACCACTAAAACTCATTTTTCTGTTCAGGAATGCAAGTAAATAACTATAATTTGACATATTAATCAAGAAATATTAATGTACTTTACTATTTTTTCAGGTTTTTTGTAAATCACTAAATTTGGAAATTCATGGATAACAATAATAATTCTATTTTAGCATCAAAAATATCATTTGGGTTAAAGAGCTTCTACATATTGGTGTATTAACCATTGCAGAAACATAAAAATGATTTTGGTCATTACCAATGCTGTTAATTTAGGCAGCTGTGGTACATAAACCTTACTTTGGTTAGGGTTAGTGGTCATTAATATGTCTGAGACAGATATGACAGGTGGTCTAATACATTTGTCAAGCTCTGTATAGATATATGCATATGAAAGCAAATTCAGTTATGTTGTAAAGAAACACAGCGGTAATGTTGTTTCTGCAGAAACTGTCTGGTTTGTATGTGTGCTTGTTAGATGAGAAAAGTTCCAGACAAACATCCAACATCCCTCCTAGAGCAGTGTCTCTAATAATATTTTATTTTAATAGTCTATGGTTCTTTTACTCACCTATATTGTTTTCTTGTGAGCGGGAACCTGGTGTTGATTTACAAGACACTAAACAGACAAATAAAGAGGAAATCATTAGAAATAATAAATAAAGAAGCAGAGCTTCAATGCAGCTCATTAAAAACAGTGAATTATGAATGTTGGAGTTACAAAAACAGGAAGTAGAGGACATTTCAACACAAAACATGGTTGAAGCACTGCTGTACCTTGGTGTTTCTGGCAGAGAAAGAATCCCAGCACAAACAGAAAAATAACAGTCAGTGAAATACTGACAGCAATCCAAAGTATGGTAGAATGATGTGGGGAGTGTTTCTGTGGGGGCTGAATCTCCTTGTTTGGTTTTGGATTTTCCTTTTTTCTGACAGCCAGCCAACTCTCTGGTGATTGTGCTGCTCCTGATATGCTGCATTTGTAAAGTCCTTCATGAGACTTGGAAACATTTCTGATGGTTATGTGACTATATCCAGACCCAAGAGAGACATCATCTTTGTAGAAATCAGCAATGTGCTCTGACTGAAACTTCTGATTTTTACAGAAAAGAGTCACATCAGATCCCTCCATCACAGGACGGGCAGGAACCTCCAGGATCACAGATCCAGCTGAAAATATCACACAAAGATATCAGGTCATTTTTTTTACCATAAATAAACAGTACTGTTACACTAAGTAGTGCTGAGTACTGAACTTTAACCTGAATTTTACAACAAATCTTGTCATCAAATAATGAAATGTATGTCTCATATGGGGCTGTCAGTATTTTTTAATTTTTCTTCATTAATCACAAAAAAAACTGGCACAGATCCATCCAACTCTGATGTCTAAATTTACAGTCATACCACTGTCTACAGTACTTGTGTAAATATCCAAACGTTGACCATGATCCACTGATTTAGGTTTGTTTTTGTTTTTTATAGATACTGCATTGTGGTAGTCATGTGACCACTCAAAGCACTTTTACAGTGCACATTACACCTACCAATTCAACTCCACATTTACACACTGATGGCAGAGGTTGCTGTGGAGAAGTGGCCATCAGTATTAGCTAATCTCAGGCATACACGTCCATTCCCATTTACACACCACCGACAAATCAGTGGGAGCAAATCTGGGTTAAGGGTCTTGCCAAACAACACATCGGCATGTGACTGCAGGAGCTGGTTGTCCCACAACCTTCCAACTGTGGGACAGCTGACTCTCTCGACTGAGCCACAGTCGGCCCACATCTGACTTTGTGGAAAGATGCAACAGTATTGTGTGACAAGACAGAGACAAGCAGGGAGGAACTTTTTTTAAGAATAAACAAGATATAAAATAATACATATATATATATATATATATAAACAAGAAAAGACTCCAAGGCACTCTCTTCAGACATTGAAATGCTTTTATTTGACCGTGCTGCAGAACTAAAGGTGTTTCAATGTTAAAAGAGAGTGACTTGGAGTTTTTCTTATCTATTCTTCAATTCCATGTCTATTTGTGTGTGTAGGTGTGTGTGTTTGTGTAGAATTGTTTAATTAGAACTATGACAACAAGTAATTACAAAGATAATCACAATAATAGCACTTTGCGCTTCAACAAGACCCATGTTCTGGAGCTACGCAATATGGAAAAAAAAAATAATCAAGAAATGCATGAATAAATAATTCCTACATGACAAATAAAATGTAATAAATAAATATAAACACCACTTTTCTTCCATTCTTTTCTTTTTCCTCCTCTCTGTCTTGTGTCAGTTCCTTTCCTGTAATATACTGGAAGTATATAATTTGTAATAGTGTTTATCGCTCGTTATCAGGGTATTACTGATCTTGAACTTAAATTGTTTAAATGTTTATATGAATACCAGCCTGTAGAGACACATTTGAATAGTGTTTTAGGGATGGGGTCGAGAGAGCAGGTAGCAGACTTAAATACATGGATAAATAAATAATACATGAAAAAATTATAAGTAACAAGTTTAAAGGCGTGCATTTTAATTTGGACAGTTTTTTAAAGTAATGAAAGATCGGATTTCTTTGAGGTAAGCGGCAAACTCATTACACTTATTTGACAATAGAAAGTCAGCAGGGTTGATCTGGGGGGACTGATTAATTTATCACCTGTGGAGAACAGGTACTGTGTATTGTTTTTGTTTTCATTTATAATTTCTGAGATGTGCTGCTGTCTCAACAGTTTAATTTCTTTACTGTAGGCTGCAAGTGCATGTTTGCAAATATCATAATGTAGGTGAAGTTTGTTTTTTTCACTATTTAGTTCATCAACTTTGCAAATTCTTTTAAGCATCCTTACTCTTCCCCGTTTCTCCAAGGAGCCTTGTGTTTCCTCTTAAATACCTATGTTTTAGTTGTATGATGTGACACACAATATAGTTGAAATTGTCCATCATATCATCAATGACATGATGAGCAGATTATGGGTCATATATTATTTACAGTTCTGACCACATCTTCATTTCTGATTGTGCGGGTCATATAGAAGAAGATGCAAAAATGGCCTGAGAGCTCAACATCCAGAATATCAGTGATTGTTATTGCTATATTGAGGCCTTTAGATAAAATCAGATTGAGGGTGTATCCATGCTTATTGGTTGGTCCAGTCCACTGTGTAAGTTCAAATGTGTCTAGAATATTGAGAAATTGTTTTGTGTTTGGATTAGCATGATTTTCCATATGTATAAATCACCAGCAATGACAATGTGCTCATAGTCAACGGAAAATTTTACTATCAGTGCAGCAAATTCATCAACAAGGTGGTACGCTTTGACCAGGATTGTGGGAACAACAGCTTTAACAACAACAGCTAAATATTCAAAGGTAGAAAAATCCCCCATCAAAACATGGTGACAGTAAATACTTTACCCCTCGTCAGCCATTGGGTTTAGAGAGGGATGATTAAAACTAGAGGCAATAATATGACAAAATGAAAATTAATGACATGTTGTAAAATATCAGACTATCAGTCTTTACCCTTTGACCTTAGTTGTCAGGTTAGATTTCTGCTGTTTTTTCTTACATACCAGTAACAGAGATGTTGATGGAACCAGTGGTGTTTCCTTCATTGTTTTCACACCAGTACTCTCCACTGTGTCGTTCAAAGGCAGGCTCAATGGTGCATCTTGATGCAGGAGGGGTACAGATGTGAGAATTTGTTGGTTTGTTGTGTCTGTGCATCACTCTCCATCCAGTCAGTCCCATCAACTCTTCACAACTAATGTGGACGGTCTCATACTCAAAGAACTGCAGTCTGTCTGGAGTAATACGAGGAAAAACTCTGTCTGTAAAAATTACAAACAAATTAGAGCAAAGCAGTCAGATTAAGGTATGTTTGCATATTCACACACACACAAAAAAAGATTATTTCAGCTTAAAGCATCAAATGAAAAAAATAATATTCACATACTTATTGACAGGTAAAAACTGCTACATATTCATGAAACGGGGGCACACATTTCTGCTTTATTCTTAGTATAATTTTATCCCTCTAAGAGAGGGTTGAAGTTTTATTAGTTTTTGAAACTGTTTTCACAGACTATATGAACCAGTTTCCTGCTAACATTTCACCAAAACCTACATATTAGCATGCCAGATTATTATAAATAATGTCTCAGATTGATATATAGACTGAGTGTGAAACCTACCAGCATTTTGAGCAGAGTGACTCTGGTTAATCTGTGCAACCAGCAGAACCATCACAGCGACCACTGGAGAGAGGAAATGAGAAAACTGTAGATTTAACATACTTTCTAAAGAGAACAATGAGCTATGAAGCTAAAAGAGTCTGATCTTACTGAGTCTGCTGCAGAGAGATGTGACGTCCATGATGCCTCACTGCTGACTGCTGCAGTCACAATGAAATCTAACAAAGACACCCATCAGTGAGAGCTTCCTCTTCCTGTCTGAACTATTTTTATACATGACACGCATGTTTGTCCTCTATATCTTTAAATATCTGTGTGGTAAAGAACACTTATGGTCTAAATGTGTCAAACATTTATGGTCCAAAATAGTAGTGTGACCAAAAAGAACACAGATGTGAACACGCAACACTCTTTAACAACCTGAGAACCATGAAGACAGTAACAGGTAAAGATAATGGGCTAAACCAATGTTGTTAAAGTATTGGTGGTTGATGATTTCTGAGTTAATAAAGATAAAGAACCACGTTTTTATCAAACAAACCTAGTGGCACCATCCAAGGTGAAATAATGAAGATAAAACAGTTTTCTTCTAGGATGACTTTGCTGAAATTTAATAGATGCCCTGTCATATGGGCCAAAAAGAAAAGGCTTGGATTCAGCTTTACAAGGCTATCTGAATTTTCTCGTATGTTATGTAACATAATCTTTGCCTGATACATCCTTTAACAAAGTTAAACTTCACTGCACTATTTGTGATTGATTTCAGAGACGTCAAAGAGGATTCAAATGTACTAAAACTTTTTTTTGTACAAAACCTCAGTTCCAAAAAAGTTGGTCCATTGTGTAAAATGTTTATAAAAATAAAACAATGATTGTTCAATCTCATGAATCCATAGCTTATTCTCAATATAACAGAAAAACATATCAAATGATAGAATTGAGACATTCTACCATTTCAGGAAAAACATTGGCTCATTTTAGATGGCAGCAGCACATCTCAGAAAGCAGGGACAGGGCCATGTTTATCATTGTGTTGCATCCCCTCTTCATGCAGTCATCTTACTGGCCTGTTTTCACTTGACTTTGATAGTTGGTATGCTCTTCTAGATGTTTTTTCATCAGTACCACTTACTTTTCCAGTCTTTTTTTCATCAGCCCAACTTTTCTTAGATATGTTTCTGCAATCAAATTCAACATGATCTACTACACTGTTCAAAAAAATAAAGGTAAAACTTAAATAACATGTCCCTGATTTCAATGAGTAAAATATTCCAGTTGAAAATCTTAATTCTTTACATAGTGGAATGCGTTGAGAACAAGATAACATAAGAATGGTCAATGGAAACCAAAATCATTAACCCATGGAGGACTGGATTCAGAATCATACTCAGAATAAAAGTGGAAAAATCAAATCACGGGCCGATCCAACTTCTGTGGAATTCATCAAGACAACTCAAAATGAGGCTCAGTAGAGTGTATGACCTCCATGTGCCTGTATGCACTCAGTACAATGTCATGGCATGCTGATGAGATGATAGATGGTCTCCTGAGGGATCTTCTCCCAGACCTAGATCAGGGCATCAGTCAGCTCCTGGACAGTCTGTGGTGCGATGTGGCGGCGGTGGATGGAACAAGACACGATGTCCAAGAGGTGCCCGATTGGATTCAGGTCTGGGGAACAGGCAGGAAAGTCCATAGCAGCAATGCTTTCATCATGCAGGAGCTGCTGACACACTCCAGCCACATGAGGCCGAGCATTGCCACGCATCAGAAGGAACCAAGGGCCCACTGCATCAGCATATGGTCTGAGGACCTCATCCCGGTACCTAACAGCGGTCAGGGTACTTCTGGCTGGCACATGGAGGTATGTGAGGCCCTCCATACCATCACTGACCCACAGACAAACTGGTCATGCTGGAGGATGTTGCAAGCAGAAGAACATTCTCCACGGCATCTCCAGACTCTCTCACGTCTGTCACGTGTGAACCTGCTCTCATCTGTGAAGAGCACAGGCACAAATGGCGAATCTGCAAATTCTGGTGTTCTCTGGCAAATGCCAGTCTGGCTGCATGGTGCTGGGCTGTGAGCACAGGCCCCACTTGTAGACGTCAGGCCCTCATACCACCCTCATGGGGTCTATGGCTAACCTTTCAAAGCAGATGGATACGCCCGTTTCCTTGTTTTTCACGGGCGAATCCATCTTTTTAAGCACCTGTCTAAACCGTTTGGGCCCGGTTAGCCAGCGACAGGACCAATCAGCTACAAGGGGCAGTACTTTCGGCAGTGTCGTTACGCAAACGTGTTGATTGGTCTGTTTGGCCCGTGGAGATGTGACAGACAGAACGTTCATCCAATCACGCTCCGAGTTTTTTTCAAAGCCTCTGCCTTTTCTCAAACATTTCCTATTGAACCTTCCCAGATGGATGTGTGAAACACATCCATCTGGTGTGTCAGGTTAGTCTATGGCAGTGCTTCTCCTATTCCTCCTTGCACAAAAGAGCAGATAGCCATCCTGCCACTGGGTTGTTGTCCTCCTACAGCCCCCTCCATGTCTTCTAATGTACTGGCCTGGTTCCTGGTAGCTCCTCGATCTCTTGACAGTGTGCTGGGAGAAGCAGCAAACCTTCTTGCCACCACGCTTGGGTGTGCTATCCAAGCAATATCGGTGAGTTGCAGATACTGCCTCACGCTTCCATTAGTGGTGAGGGCACTGGATGCAAAAGTAACCAAAAATCTGCCAGAAAGAATGAAGAGAGGGAGATGGTCTGTGGCTTCAACCTGCAAAACCATTCATTCAGGGCTTGTCTTGCTAATTGCCTCTCCTTTCCACCTGTTGTCTGTCCCATTTGGACATCAGCAGGTGAAACTGATTCACAATCAGTGCTGCTTCCTAACTGGACAGGCTGATACCCTGGAAGTGTGATTGACTTGGAGTTACATTGTGATGATTATGAGTTTCCTTTATTTTTTGGGCAGTGTATTTTTCATTGACTGGTAAAACGTCTCAATGTCAACATCTGATGAATAAAATATGGGTTTGTGAGATTGACTTATTATTGCTTTCTGTTTTAAATTGGATTTTTCACAACACTCAAACTCTACCAGACTATCAACCTTGTACACACTGGTGCTATGAGAGAAAAGAAATTAACACACAGGCCATTTTTATGACACTGCAAAGGAAAAAGGAATTGGGTCATAAGAATCCTGATAAAAGACTGTTAATCAGTGGTAGACAAGTGATACTACTGTAGGATAACCACACCTCATCTCATAAAAAATATCACAATCAAGGTGCTTTAATCTGGGGAACCAGGTCAGTAGGTCTCAAAGCTACTCAGAGACAAGGAACTAAAATGCAAGGAGACGGTATGTTCTGTTTTTTTACATTGATTTAAATTGGTTGTTCAATTGAATTTAACAAAACTAGGATGGTTTAAAGTTCTCTAGAAAGGACTAAAACTAATCTAAATGTTGTTTTGATCATTCTTGGCTGTTCAACACTAACCTTCTTTAATGTACTCTTCTAATCTTTACAGAAACACAGAATCATTTCCCAGATTTTATTCTGTTTCTTAAGCTGAGACCATAGCTTTAATTTCATATTCTCACTTCTTCATAGCTGTTGTTCCTTCATCAGGTCAGAGTGCCTCTGAGATCCCTGCTGTTTTTGGCCTCCGTGTTCCCAGGTCTTGGTCTAAGAGATTGGCCTTGATGGCTGTCGTCGGTGTTTCTGCATATGACTTGTAGTCATGTAAGTCATAGTTTGTTATTATTGTTATTATTATTATCATTATTGTTGTTGTTATTATTATATGTATTATTATTAGTAGTAGAATAGTGCAAGTTGAGCAGCTACATGTAGTTTACATGTCATGAATGCCTCATAGCAGTGGTTTTCAAAGTGTGAGGTGGGCCTCCCCTGGGGGGGCGCCACAGAGCTTCAGGGGAGGCACAAAACCAAAAACCAGAAAAAGGTGATTTTCTTTGCTAACCTCTGCTGTGGATGGAGCAAAATGGATAAACTTATAGTTACTATAGGAACTATGCTATAGAGCAGTGTTACTCAACCAACGAGCCAAATAAAAAAATAAAAAATAAAAAAACCTTTGCAAGAGCCACAATCTAAGAGGTAAAACATGGCAAATAAAGTAGCAATAGAAAAGAAGCAAGTAGCAATAAAAATAGGTTGAAGGTTGCAAAATGGTCAAAAAGCATCAAAAAATGGGTGAAAATGGGGAGGAAAAAGTGGAAAAATGGTCAGAAAGTAGCAGAAATTGTTGAGAAGTGACAAAAAAGTGAGTGGAAAGTGACTTAAAAGGGCAAAAAAGTCAAGAAAAATAGGATAAAAGTGGCAAAAATTGGGGAAAAAGAAAACAAGTGGTATTAAATAGCAATGGGCAGCTTAAATGGATGAAATGTGGCAAAAATTGTATAAAAAAAGGGGGGGGGGGCAAAAATTGGAGAAAAGTGACAAAAGAAGTAGCAACAATGAGCAAAAAAATGGGAAAAAATTGATATTTAATTATGAAAGGTAGCTTAAATAGGCAAAAAGGTGGAAAAGAGCAAAAAATGGGATAAAAACGGAAAAAATGGGGAAAAACAGGCAAAAAGAAGCTGTTGGTGGTGGGAGGAAGCCGGAGTACCCAGAGAGAACCCACACGTGCACGGGGAGAACATGCAAACTCCACACAGAAAGGCCCTGTTCGGGAAGCGAACTAGCAACCTTCTTGCTGTGAGGCAACAGCGCTAACCACTGCGCCACCGTGCTGTCCACATTTACAAACCAGAATATTCAAAATATATTAATGTTAAAAATGTTTAAAGATCATACATAAATGTTTGAAATGTTGTTTATTTATTTTTTCAATTTATTTTGTGGATGGGGGTCCACTGAATGGATCAGTTCTCCTTAGGGGAGGTTCACTCTTTCACACTTTGAAAACTGCTGCCTTTTTGTGTTAGATTGCAGTGACGGTAGAAATGGCCCTCAAGTATACCTGGTTAATGATGCTGTTTCATAAGAGTTTTATTGACACGTCTTCCTTGTTCATGTCTTCTCTTAAAGATTTCAGAAGAAGAAGACCACGTCCAGATGACCGTGATGACCTGGTCTCTCTACTGACAGAGGTGAAGACTGAACTGGAGGCACAGAGGGACCAACTCAGAACAAAACTTCAGGAGCTGGAGGCAGACAGAGAGGAGAACAAGAGGAAGCTTCAGTCAGTCGAGAGAGAGAGATAACAGAGAGAGAGCAAAAAAAGCAGGATAAGGACTGTGATGGCCTGGTCATTTTACTGAAGGAAGTGAAGACTGAGCTGGAGGCACAGAGAGATCAACTCAAAGCAATTCTTCAGCAGCTGCAGGCAGACAGAGAGGAGAACAAGAGGAAGCTTCAGTCAGCAGAGAGAGAGATAACAGAGAGAGAGCAGATGTTTGACAATCCAGAGGAACTGTTGAGAGAAAAGGAAAAACTATTACAGGATCAGTGGAACCTGGACCAGATGAAATTCAATTATGAAAGAGAGATGCTGAACAAAGACAACGTGCTGGAGCCCTTAGAAATGAAGTCGCTTGAATAATGAATGCTGAGTATGGTGTCCATTTTCATGAGGCAGAGAAAAATGTGGACTGTGTGGTGGACAACAGAAGTTTTATTCAGAGCAGATAATCTTGAAGATAACATGTAACATAACAAAGTATCTGATTTGACCTTTTTTGTATGTTTTTTCTGTTATTCATGTTTGCTCTATTCAATCGTTGTACTCTAACATATTTCAAAAAACCCATTAACCCCTGACATTAAAAAGGTTTGAAGACTGTTTTCTTACCCCATTTTTTGATTCCATTTTAAAACATGAATCACTGCTGACTTAAACTTAGCCTTCATATTTATTTATCAGAAGCTATTTTCATTGAAAATAGTGTATCTTTTGATGTTCAGACCCTTTGAAAAGAAAAAAAATCTGAAACATGCTCTAAGAGGGAAGAAGAGCTCAGGACCCATCCTGTCTGAGGATGTAACAGAGCAGGATATAACAGGGAACACAAGGGTTGTCTGTTTTACCACTTAATACTTTTGCAATGCAGGTTTCTAAGACTTCTTCTGAGATTATATTCCAGTTTGACTAAAGACACTAATACAAACATTCTTCCCCACATATACACACTCTGCACTATGATCTAATCACCAACATACCTGCACATCCTTATAGCTCCTCTGTTCTACCTTTGTGGCTGAGCCTGGTTCTTTTCTTACCCTCTGACACAGACTCTAAACCTGTTCCTTTGAGGACAGAGTTAATCTGTAAAGCAAAAAGTAAAAGCTGCTTCACCGAGCTCAGGCTGTGCATATATATATGCACAGCCTGAGCTCGGTGAAGCAGTTTCTATATATATATATATATATATATATATAGAGAGAGAGAGAGAGAGAGAGAGAGAGAGAGAGAGAGAGAGAGTTTCTAGTTTATTTATTATCATTTCATCGTGCCATACACCAGTAAAGGTGCCCAGCCCTCACGGGCTTACAAGACACTGAAATACAAAACAAAAAAGAGCAATCAAGCAAAGATGAGAGCAACTTATCACAGTACATATCAGACAGGAACAAATCAAATGTTAACAAAATGTTGCTCATTAGCAATTACACCTTACACTTGTTATTAGACAGCAGCTTTAGTCAAATATAAAGTTTCCTCTTACGCTGTTGAAAAGCATTCAGCACACATTGTGCAAGTTGAAACACTTTGTGTGTAAACAAAAATTTGAGTCTTTCTTCATCAGACATAGAAAACAAATCAGGACACTCTGCAGACATTTTACAGAAAAGCTGACATCTTAGATTGTGATACAGAGGACAATAGAATAAAAAGTGCATTTCATTTTCAACTTCACCCAAATCAGACAACACACACGTTCGCTTCTCCTCAGGTACAGCATGGAAGCGACCTGTTTCCAGAACAAGAGGAAGGATGTCACATCTGAGCTGAGCACAGACAGATCTCTGAGCCCTAGTAGGTTTAGAATAACATATCTATATATATATATATATATATATATATACACACACACAGTATATACTCATGGTGGTGGTGATTGAGGTTCTTCTTTGGTCACAACACAGCTTCGGTTCGTTGTTCATCCTAGTAAGTTGTTTTCGTTTTTTTGTTTGCTGGTAAAGAGTGGAAAGAATTCTGGGTGACCCTTCTGGAACCCACTCCTCCAAAATAATCCCCTTAATGTCAGAGAAATCAACCCACATGGTCTTGGATTTGGGTGATCTTTGTGGTTCTTTCTTCATCCTTGGTGATGATGGAGTTTTCCAAAGCATTGACCACCATTTTGTCTCAGGATTGATGGGTAGATCCAAGTTTCATCACATGTAATCACTTCTTCTAAGAAATATGGGTTTCCTTTAGTTTGTTGCAAAAGTCTCCGTTTTTTTCCCATTTTGATCAGGAGTCAGAATTATTGGGACAACTTTGGCACACTTTTGTCATGTTCAGAGTTAAGTGAATGTGTTGCTCAATTTTAAAGCAAACATTTTCTGACACTTAGAAAAACCACGTAAATCAGTAGCTAGCAGTGAACTAAAGATGCCACTGACTGGAAACTTAACAGCAGTTTTGCATGAACATCCAACCTTTAGTATACAGGTGCATCACAATTTATTAAAAAAACAAACCTTAGCATTTAATACACTGCAAATAAAAAGAGTCTTTAATTAATTAATAATTGCTGTGACAGATAAATTAGTTCTTATCAACTGTTATCACATGTGCTAAATACACAGTAGACCAGTTTGTGCTATTTGTTTCTGATTTCTTTTCATGGATTTCCCACATCCGGAAGGCTTTAATCATGAGCAGAATAAAGATAGTCTACTAGTCTAGTTTAAGCTTCTCTTTATCAGCTCTCAGTCTTTTGACACTGCTATGGCTTTCTGCCCTTTGTCCACTGAGATTTATTTTAGCTATGTTTTATAGGGATTTACCAACATCAGATACTGTTTCAGTGGCAAGAACATTATTTAGATTGTTGCCGGGCAACCAAAACAGTTGGCAGCGAGAAAGATGCACTCTTGAGTTAAATCTTGGACCTGTAGTTTTTTTTCACAATTAAGTTGACAACACTTGTTGAAATCTATGAAAACAATGAAGATGGGTGGTCCAGGACACCTCTGAGAGAAAGAACGGGAAATTTCCATCATGAAAAAACCCCAAAAAGGTGAAAAAGAAGACCTCAGTCTCAACTACCACTCCTGCCTAGCTTGAATGATAACAACAACTGCCAGTAACTGCCGTGGAACACTGCCTGATCAACAAGAGACTACTAAATGCTACCTATTGATATCGCCTGGGGCGGCATGTACCAACGCGGCGGCTTGGCACTCCATCACTAGCAGCAAAACAAAGCCCTACACTTACAGAGACTGAAAGGAGGAGGACGCGGAGCAGAATTGTGCGAGAAGGCAGAAGCAGGGCAAACAAACCGGGCTGCAGGCTAGGCTAAGATCTGCCCCACACAAACCTGCCCTACCGAGCATCTTTCTCCCGGTTGCCTGCTCCCTCGCCAGCAAGGATGGATGACGTGGGGCTACGGATTTCCAACCACCGCTTGGACGACTGTGTTTGCTGCTACAGAGGAGACTGCCAAACCAGGCTGTGAAGGACGCCGTCAGGCTGAAGATAGAGGCCTTTCGGGCCTGGCTTGCCAAGGGTTCTCTGGAAGCAGCTGACAGGTACGGTGTGGCTCAGAGAGGGCTGCTGCTTTAGCAGTTGCAGATGCAAAAAAATTTGAGTGGTAGGAGTTTGGGGGGGGGGTGTGGAGAAGGACTTTCGGTCGGCCCCAAAGTTGTTTTGGCATATCATCTGACGACTCAGGAAGGGAAAGCAGGGCTCTTCTCAGGTTGTTATCGGCAGGAGTGGGGAACTGCTGACCTGGACTGGGGATGTTGTTGGGCGGTGGAAGAAACACTTTGAGGAATTCCTTTATCTGGCCAACGCATCAAAAAGCTCCCCAGTGGCAAGGCGGCAGGCGTGGATGAGATTTGCCCTGAGATGCTGAAGGCTTTGGATGTTGTTGGGCAGTCCTGGTTGGCACGCCTTTTCAATGTCGTGTGGAGGTCTGGGACAGTGCCTGTAGAGTAGCAGACCAAGGTGATGGTCCCCATTTTCAAAAAGGGAAACCAGAGGTTGTGGCCGAATTATTTGGGTATCACATTCCTCAGCCTCCCTGTAAAAGTTTACTCTAAGGTGCTGGAAAGGAGGCCCCGGACGAATGTAAACCTTGGATCCAGGGGGAATAATGCAGATTCCGGCCTGGTCGTGAGACAGTGGAGCAGCTTTTTACTTTTGTAGGACTTCTTAAGGGAGCATGGAAGTTTGCTCATCCAGTCTTTTGAAGACTTTGAGAGGGCCTATGATTGGGCCCATGTGAGGTCATGTAGGGAGTACCACAGGAATATGGGGGTCCCTGGGCCACTGAGGCAGGCCATTATAGGTCCCTGTATGACCACAGTTAGAGCTGTGTCCTATCCTTAGCACAAAGTCGAACACATTTCTGGTGCATGTTGCCCCTTGTGTCTGATTCTATGTGTGATTTTCATAGACAGGATCACCTGGGGAGGAGGGTTTCCAGTTTGTGGATCTAAGGATTCCATCCCTGCTTTTTTTTAAATGATGTGGTTCTGTTGGCTTTCTTGGTTGGGGACCTCCAGCAGGCATTGGGACAGTTTGCGGCTAAGTGTGAAGCGGTCGGGATGAGAGTCAGCACCCCAAATCTGAGACCATAGTTCTCTGCTGGAAAATGGTGGATTGCTCCCTCTGGATGGGGAGTGAGTCCTTGTCCCAAATGAAGGAGTTCAAGTACCTTGGGGGTCTTTTTCACAAGTGAGGGTGAAAGAGAGCATGAGATTGACAGGCGGATTGGCGTAACATCTGCAGTACTGCAGGTGTTGTGCCAGTCCGTTGTGGTGAAGAGTGAGCTGAACCGAGAGGCAAAGCTCTCAATTTACCAGTCAATCTACCTCCCAACCCTCACCTATGGTCATGAACTCTGAAAGAATGAGATTGCGGCTACAAGTGGCCAAAATGAGTTTCCTCCTGGGCTCAGCCTTAGGATAGGGTGAGGAGTTCAGACATCTAGAGGGAGCTAGGAGTAGAGCTTCCTTCACATTGAAAGGAGCCAGTTGGGGTGGTTCTGACAGCATCTGACTAGGATGCCTCCTGGTTGCCTCCCCATGGAGGTAGTCTGGGCATGTCCAGCTGGGAGGAGACCTCTGGGAAGACCCAGAATGTGTTGGAGGGATTACATATCCTGTCTGGTCTGGGAAGGCCTCAGGATCCCCCCGGCAGGAGTGGGAAAGTGTCGCTAGGGAAAGGGATGTCTGGGTGGACTTGTGTAGCCAGCTACCTCTGGGAGCCGGCTCTGGATGAGCATATTCCTATCATCTGTCCATCCATCCATGGATGGATAGATGATAGGAATATGAAATAAAATACAAACGACACTAAAAGTATGAATGCAAGGCATGATGATAAAACCATGTGGTTCAGTCACATTGATTGTTCTACTGGTGCATCTCAAGTTACTGGAATATCATCAAAAAGTTGTTTTATTTTAGTAATTCAATTCAAAAAGATAAACACAAATATTCATTGCACACAGAATTATATATTTATGTGTTTATTTCTTTTAATTCTGATGATCATTGCTTACAGCTCATGAAAACCCAAAATTCAGTGTCTCAGAAAATTAGAATATTGTGAAAAAGTTCAATATTGTAAAGTCATGGTGTCACACTCGAATCAGTTAACTAACTTCTAACACCTGCAAATGGTCTCTCAGTCTGGGTCAGTAGCTACACAATCATGGGGAAGACTGCAGACTGGACAGATGTCCAGAAGACAGTCATTGACACCCTCCACAAGGAGGCTAAGCCACAAAAGGTCATTGCTAAAGAAGCTGCTTGTTCAAGCAGATTCATAGAAAGTTGAGTGGATGGAAAAAGTGTGGTAGGAAAAGGTGCACCAGCATAAGGGAGAACCGCAGCCTTGATTGTCAAGCAAAATCTATTCAAGATTTTGGGAGAGCTTCACAAGGAACCAGGAAGATTTCCTGGAGGGCCGTACTGTTTTTGGGGGTCAGAACGGCTGCTGCACAGTTGAATTAAACTGGCTGTACTCACAAGAAATAGACATGGACAGAAGTGCTTATTGTTCTGGTTGCATTTCCAGTTGCAGAAACACTTCCATTACATTGATTCTGTGCGTACCTTGTCAGTGGTTAATCCCTCTGACCCTAGACAGTCAGGGTGATAATTGAGAGAGGAAGATGAACAATAACTGTAATGAAGTTGGCAAAACGTTACACTGAAAATGTAGATCTCAAGAAGCTTACACTGCCGAATATGCAAAAACATTTTGTTATAACAAGCTCACATATCGATATAAATGCACCAGGTGGACATGGCCCGGGTAAGCTAGCAGTACCAGATATGTAACACAGAACATGACATAAACTGTATTTAACACATGATATATTTGTAACGATACACAGATACAGTACTGTGCAGAAGTTTTAGGCATGTAGAGCTCTAACGGTTCTTCACAGGTCCTGATCCACAACCCCAGGCTGAGGAGAGGAGAGAGGGCGACACATGTACGTGTGTCGCTCAGCAGCCAAGGTCTAGCTTAACAGCATTTCTTTAGTCCGAGTCTTTGCACCCCTGGAAATACGGCCAGCAACCACCAACAGTTCTCAGGTGCTTAGAACATTCACACGACAACCAGGGGGTTGTGGCAACCCTCCTACCCGCCCTAACAGTACCCCAGGCTATGTTTAAGCGCCACATCTACCCATAACTCCGCTCTAAAGCTGTGGTTTTTGGTTTGTTTTCATCAGATTATTTTCCCATGCCCTTGGTAATGTACAAAGACATTCAGAGCATGACCTGGGTTGTGTCAATCCTCCTTCCCACCCAATGGGGCCCCCAGGTGGGCGTACTCGCCGTTACACGCCTTACTTCAGCCTCAAATTTCGGCCCAAACATGCCTAAAACTTCTGCACAGTACTGTATGTATTTAAATATACAACACAAATAAGCTCTTTGCAAGTAGCAGCTGTGTTGCAACAATTAAAAGTGGGACCTCATCTCTGCAGCTGCTGCAGCCTCTGTTAAATAAATCCTGCTCTTTTTGCAGATCCTGCCACAGCTTCAGAAGATTCCAACAAAGAGGACAACACTGCCATAATCCTGATTCTATACAATAACTTCTGCTCCTGATACATCCTAAGCACCTGTTTCTGTGTCTGTACTGTGGGTCCAATCTATTCATTACAACACCCTCACCTCCAGAAAAATGCACTTAAACTTTCCTTACACCCCTCAACCAGTTTGCTGCTGACTGAGTGAAGAGCCATCACCACCAAAATAGACAGGTAGGAGTCAGTCAGTGTTATTTTTAAAAAGAATACGATTTTGTCCTGTTCTAAATCAAAAGAAAAATCCCAGGAAAAAAAAAAACCTCTCTAATGCTTCAGAGATGTATATTTAAAACTAAGTTGAGTTTAAAATGGTTGGAATATTTACATATTGAGAGTTTTTTTTTAATTATTTTTTATGAAAGACTTTTAAAACAACTGAAGACTTGTGCAACAGTAACATCTGTCCTTAAAATAAATGATTAACATGTTAGATCACAATAATGAAAGAGTCAAAATTATACAATTCTGCTTTTGGTTGTTTTTATAGTAGAAATAAGCTTTCATTGTTTTTCGGAAATCATCCTTACACTTCTTAAACTTGTTTTTTGCATCAGTAAAAGTGCCAGACCTCAGTATAGAGCTCAGTGTCATTGTTGTTGTCAGTAACACACAAAGCCCTGGCTAGCCGTTGTCCTACACTGTGAACATTATAAAACATCATAAATCTTTGGTGAAATGTTGGATCTGAAGGGGGCTGGTCAGAGTCATGAAACTCCAGGGTTGATAAAGAGTCCTGCTCTGACCCTGCTGTATTCAGACAGTGAAGGCAGAGCAGCTGTTGTACATGCAGCTTTATTTCACTATATTTGTGACCAATATTATGAATGTGATTTCCCTCACATGAAACAGTTCTGTCAGAGATTCAAGTTGGAGAGAGGAGCTTAAGTCTGTTTTTATATTCAAGAGTTTAAATCCAACTGATCATTCACACAGAAACGACAAAGACATGTTTCTGTGTTAACATCAGCACAGACTGTTGTTCAGCACAGTAGTAGAAGGTTTGCATAGAAAGTTTAATAGACACACCTTATTTTATGGTTTATAGTCGTGTGCAAAGTTCACATCATTTCATTCATTCTGAACTTTGTGCTGAACGCTGAGAGACAAGGAGACTACAATAAAAGGTATGTTAGACGATCTAATTCTAATTATTTATTGTTAAACATTTTCTGTTAGGCTATTTAAGAACATTTAGCATTGTTAGATTAATTTAAAGACAGAAAAGTTTGTCAGCAGGTCTTCACTTACATCCCTGTTAACACTGCCTCATAGACTTAAGCTTACAGTTTGGACAAACGTGGTTTTGAGGATGGCATTTTAGAGCACAATAACCTTTATGTTGGGAAGAATCTTTTTTGAAAGAAACCGGAAAAACACTTTCATCTTAGCATGGGCTCATAAATAGTGACTTCTCTCCACTGACCTCCTTAACGTCCTTTAAAAACTGCTTTTCCTTGTTCCAGCTCTTCATCATGTCAGTTCGAAACTTAAAAAGTTAAAAATATGTACAACTAAAACAAGAATATATTACAAATTTGTAAGGATATTAGAGATCCAACAAGAAGGTAAAATGGAAAAGAAAAACATGTTAATGCTGACTGAATGGCTCGTGGCTTGAGTCCTAACTTAAGTGGGACTCTAGTCCAACAGGGACAGGTATGCTTCAAAATAGTCAGCATATTTGTTTTGCAGTATTTCTACTATCAACAGGAGGAAAATTTCAAACGTCAATATATTTCTGACTGAAACTTCAGAGCCATAAAAACCACAATTAAGATTGTTTTTATGTGTCTAGTGCCTGAGGATGGCTCACCTCATGGAAGCGTTCTTACACGTTGCTGTTGTCCTTCTCATAGCGCCCTCTTGTGGAGGTAAGTCAAACCCATCATAATGCTCATGTTACCCTGACTTCTGTTTTCCTTTCTTTTAAACTAAACTCACATATGAACATCTGCATAGAGACCCAGAGTTTGTCTCTGTTGGTTTAGCTTTCAGAACAACTGTTGACCAGTGTGCTTCTTTGTTTTTCATATATGATGAGTATAAACACATTTTGCACCTTGCTGGTAGTTTTTATGTTTTTCCAGGGTCCAAATCAATAATTCAGTAACTTGTAATTAAGTCAAAATATACATATAAACTGGTAAACTGGTAAAAATAAATAGTTTTACCAGAAAAAAAAAAAGAGGGAATCTGGTGGCTAAAGGATATTTTTGATATGGCAGCTCCTGGTTACAAGACATGCCATGATTTAAATAACATTTCTTAAATTCTTTTTTTTTTTTTTTTTTTTTTACGAGTTATTTTTTGGGATTTTTAGTGCCTTTATTTTTGACAGAGGAGGACAGTGGATAGTCAGAAATGGGACGAGAGTGGAGAGAAACATGCGGCAAAGAACAACTGGCCAGATTCGAGCCACCCGTGCACATTGGTCACGCCTTAGACCGCTAGGCCATCTGTGCGCCCACATTTCAAAAACCCCTAAATAAATTCAGTCACTTTTAGTCTTTGAGAACTTGGCAAAGTAAATTAGATGTTGCACACAAAGCATTCATAGGGATTTTATTATAGTGATACTTTAGGATGGTTCAAGTGACTCATTTTACCTGTGTTTTAGTTTGTCTTACATGCTGTCCTCTGGATGTTGGTGTCTTTGTTACAGGTCAGAAAACAGATAAATCTCCCCATCAGTCAGTCACAGTAATGTTGGGTAAAGATGTGGTTCTGCCCTGTCAGCTGGATCCTCCTGTGGATGCTGTTTCCATGATTATTGAGTGGGGGAGGCTGGACCTGGAACCCAGATTTGTCCTTGTTTGGCACGATGGCAAGGAAATTCTGGATGACCAAAACGAGGCGTACAAAGACAGAGCATCTTTGTCTGTGGACAAACTGAAGCGTGGAGACCTCCAACTGACTCTGACTAAAGTCAAGATCTCTGATAACGGGACCTACAGATGCTACATTCCAAAGATGAAAGAAACATTTGTTGATCTGATCGTTGGTAAGTAAAAAAAAATCAAATTTACCTCATATATGGAGTTGAAGGGTCTGCAAAAAAGGGCTCTGTCAGAGCTAAAGCCTTAATTTCGATTAAATACAAAGAAAGCTTGTCAGTATACATTAGTATTTAGCATACCAAAAGTTCAGCAGTTTTTAATAAAAAAAGACAGTAGGATAATTTCTTGGCCTTCAGTCATATTTATTGGTTAAATTTGACCCTTTTGCATAAAACTGATTGACTATAAGAAAAAACCCTGAGAATTAAAAGAGTGAGCTTCAGCCGCTACAAATAAGAAGTCCACTACCAACTGATAAAAATGAGTCGCCTACTGCAGTTCTGTGAATAGGATGTGCCACAGACCTTAAAAACCTCATCAGTTCACCAATGGCAAATCAATGGATAAATTAAACTGTGTCATAACATTTACTAGATCTCTAAACCCCTCAGTGAAAAGTAGAACTGGCTAGCATGCTAGTAGGCTGACTGTACTGTGCCTAGGTTTTAGGCATGTAGGCTGCTAAGGGTTCACTGCTAGGTCATGACCTGGGGTTGTAGGGGCAGAGTTAAGTCTTCCAAATGTTGACACACATTTGTGTTGCTCAGCAGTCAAGGTCAAGGTCAAGCATGATGGCATCTCTTTCCATCTCTAATGATATGCCTGGAGACTGCTGGTGGTTTTAGGGGATCTTACAACATCCACAGCTCAACTAGATGCTCATGGCAGCCCCACTACCTGTCAGTACCCTTGGCCAGTGGTTCTCAACTGACTTAGTCCAAGGGCCCACCACCACCTTCTTAACAACAAATCACAACCCAAATTTCTTACATTTATAATCATAACCAAGTGGTTTTTGATAAGGACCAACAGTACTGGATTTTTGCTGAAACTGATACTGATTCTTAACCAGAGTTCGGACCTGACACTTTAGCCCTTAAAACACTTTTAAGTTGAAGGAAAGAGGATGGTCAAAGAAAAAGACTTTAGCTGACTTGGGTCTGCTGCACCTGCCCAAAACTCCACAAACATATTCAAGTAGCTGATACTTGCAGTCAGGATAGGCCGATATTAGCTGATAGCTGATATATCAGTGATAAATACTGGCAGAAATTTTCATAGCTGCAGATATTGATGACTACATTTAAAGTTCACATCAGCCGATGCTGATATCATACTGATTATTTCATCTAGTTTTGTAAAATGAGGCAGTTTGGAAATAGAAATAAAGATATGATGGAACAAAGAGATGGAGACATATCCTTCAAAATAAAAGCACCGAATGGACGTTTTGCCACAATTCTTTTTATAGGCACATATTCCTGACCCACTTTTGGGTCCTGACCCACCAGTTGTGAACCAAGGCCCTAGGTCAGGCTTACTCACCACATCTACCCTTTAGTCTCTCCTTAGTGGACTTGTGTAGACTTTATCTTTTTTAACATATTATTGTCCCATATCCCTGGTAATAATGCAAGGACATCCAGAGCATGACCTGCGTTGTGCCAATCTTCCTTTCCCTTGATGGTGACCTCAGGCAGGCTTACACGCCATTTAACGTCCTACATCAGTACCAATCTCTGACTGAAACACGCCTGAAACACCTGCACAGGACTGTATGTTATATGATAAACAAACGTTACATTCTGCACATTACATTCTGGTTGTTTTACATATTTTTCCATTAAAAGAGACCTACACTGATTTGCTTCTCTGTAACAGTGGCTGAATATGTTCAACCACCAACATTGGTCACATTTGGAATACAGATATATAATGATTTAAGTAGGGGTCAAAGTTCAGCTCAACAGAACTCCAGAACTAGAATAATAACTTTCTTGGTATCTCTCCATCCTCAGGTGCTGCCTCTCCACCTAGCGTTAGCTTAGCAGGCATGGATAAGGCCAACCATGGAGTGGTGTTGGACTGTGAGTCTAAAGGCTGGTACCCACAGCCTGAGCTGATGTGGCTGGATGCTGAGGGACATCTCCTTTCTGCTGGAGCTCCAGGATCAGTCAAAGGTCCTGATGATCTCTATACTATCAGCAGCAGAGTGACTGTGAAGAAGACAGCCAGCAACAACTTCACCTGTAAACTCCAACAGAGGAACATCAACCAGACCAGAGAGAGAAGCTTCCATGTTCCAGGTAGAAAAATAACAGGATTCAGCTTCAGAAACATTAAACACAGATATTTCTCTCAAACATAAACTCCAGTATCTGCTTTTATATCATTTTTTTCTCTTTCCAGATGATTTCTTCCTGGTTCCCCGTAGTTGTTCCTTTTCTATAGCCATCAGTGTGGTGTTTGTCCTCATAATTATTTCCATATTTGTCTTCATGGTCTGGAAACTGAGAAACAACAACAAAGGTAAGATGAAAAAAATGGCGATTAATAACAGATGAAACCTTTAAAGAGTTTTCTCATGTTAATATGAAACATACATGGACAAACACCAACACAGAAGCACATCCAACTGTTGTTCACTCATTTTTAATATTCAGTGTTTTAACACTAAAGTAGAATGAATATATCCCATGTTTAGAGTTATCTACCAGTTTACAAGGCTTCCTCATTCAGATGGGTTGAAGTTTCCTGCAGTTCACTGTGTCTCTATAAGAGAGGCTCAGTTAGGATTATGAAATCTTTGTTTGAATTATATCAAAGCGGTATTTTACCCACAGTTTTCTCCACAGGAAAGAAGAACAGAAATGAAGACAGAGAAGCACTTGGAGAGCCGCTTATGATGGAGAGCAAGAAAGTGGAGGAATTAGAAAAGAAGTTAAAACTTTCAGAGTCACAGAGGAAAGAGATAGAAGAGACACTGATGGGACTGACAAGAGAGCTGGACAAACAAAAAGAAAATCTCACCTTAAAGATGAAGGAGGCTGAGAGTCTGGTTAAGGAACATGAGAGAAAGGTTAAATCAGTGGAGGAAGAAGTTTCTGAGAAGAAGGGAGATTCAAAAGAAAAGAAAGCACAGGGGTATTTAAAACTCAGAGAGATCTGTAGGGAGGCCGGCTGGAACCATGAGAACAGAAAGAAAGAAGTTCAACATATGCAGATGATCACAGACAAACTGATGGGGATGACGATGGATGCTGTAATGAAAATTAGAGAGATGAACAACAAAGAGGAGGACTACATGACGCCATCTATGAAACAGAGAGATGAAAGCCAACCTAAACCAGAGAATGACAGTAAACCAGGGAATCAAAATACATCTGACAATCAACAAGGACCAGGGACTTAACGTGGACCTGACAATCAACAAGGACCAGGGACTCAACGTGGACCTGACAATCAACAAGGACCAGGGACTCAACGTGGACCTGACAGTCAACAAGGACCAGGGACTCAGCGTGGACCTGACAATCAACAAGGACCAGGGACTCAGCGTGGACCTGACAATCAACAAGGACCAGGGACTCAACGTGGACCTGACAATCAACAAGGACCAGGGACTCAACGTGGACCTGACAATCAACAAGGACCAGGGACTCAACGTGGACATGACAATCAACAAGGACCAGGGACTCAACGTGGACCTGACAGTCAACAAGGACCAGGGACTCAGCGTGGACCTGACAATCAACAAGGACCAGGGACTCAACGTGGACCTGACAATCAACAAGGACCAGGGACTCAACGTGGACCTGACAATCAACAAGGACCAGGGACTCAACGTGGACCTGACAATCAACAAGGACCAGGGACTCAACGTGGACCTGACAATCAACAAGGACCAGGGACTCAACGTGGACCTGACAATCAACAAGGACCAGGGACTCAACGTGGACCTGACAATCAACAAGGACCAGGGACTCAACGTGGACCTGACAATCAACAAGAAGCACAGACTCAACATGAAACAGAGAAAGAGAAAAAAAAAAGAGAAAAAAGAGAAAAAAAAGAAAAAGAAGAAAAAGAAAAAAAAGAAGAAAAAGAAAAAGAAGAAAAAGAAAAAAAAGAAAAAAAAGAAAAAGAAAAAGAAGAAAAAGAAAAAAAGTTAAGAAAACCAGATAGGTTAGATCGGTGAATATTAAGAATGTACATTATCCAACTGAATGGTGTCGATGAAATAAGAGATGCAAAACAATGTAGTGAAACATAATGAGAAAATACAGAAACAAATAGAGGAGGTAAAGTATCGGGGAAGAGATTAAATATATTGAATGAAATAAATACAAAAAACAAGACAAGTTTTTATGTGAAAGTAATATTCACAAAAAAAGGAATATTCAAGGGAAAAAAAACCATAATTTAGCATTACCTCTTCTGAATTTTAAAAGGCAATAATTATAAATATACACTTACCCAGTCCTTTTATACTATATGTTGATCCAACCATAATGACATGATCTGAATAATTTTACAAGTGAAGCATAAGAACTAAAAAAGAAAAAAAAAAAACATTGAAACACTCATTCAAAAAATAAAACAAAACAGAACATATACAGTGCTGAACAAATGTATTAGACCACCTGTCATATCTGTCTCAGAGACCATCCAGCATCATGAAGTGCTTTAATACGGACTCTTTCATTTTCACTGAGCTCTCCACGTTTTACCATTTTCAACAAGAATGAGGAATTTCAAACTGAATTCACCCAATTTTGAGCTGGAGTCAGAAATGAATCAAGCATAACATTCAACCACTAAAACTCATTTTTCTGTTCAGGAATGACAGTAAATAACTATAATTTCACATATTAATCAAGAAATATTTATGTGCTTTACTATTTTTTCAGTTTTTTTGTAAATCAGTCAATTTGAAAATTCATGGATAACAATAATAATTCTATTTTAGCATTAAAAATATCATTTGGGTTAAAGAGCTTCTACATATTGGTGTATTAACCATTGCAGAAACATCAAAAATGATTTTGGTAATTACCAACAGTGTTGAGCAAGTTACTTAAAAATAGTAAGTAGTTACAGTTACTAGTTACTGCTTGCAAAAAGTAGCTGAGTTAGTAACTGAGTTACTGCTTTGTAAAAGTAACTAGTTACTTTGAAAAGTAACTCAGGCGTTACTTTTTTCACTTCAGTCCTCATTATTGTACACATCACATTAATTTGTGTAGTTATGACAGTGTGAGAGGAAATAACTCAAATTTTATCTAACATTGTAGCCATTATCATTATGTTGGAAAGTGGTGAAATAATAGAACTCAGTAGAAATGTTTCTCAAGTTTTGACAGTTTTTAAGCATTTTTAACACTGTTTAAGAAGTCTCAAATAGATCTTGGCTACTCTACTGACAGAGTAAAGATTAAATCCCGGCTGCTCTCTGAATATCTTTTTACATGGCGGTCCTATCCCTCATCTTTTCTCTCGTTATTTTTCTGAAGACAGTGGACTACACAGCTTATAGCAGAAACGTGTCTTTAACAGCATACCTTGCTATCAGTCTGTTTAGTGCTTCCTTAGTGACACACTCTGCAGCTGGCGGTGAATTAAATCCAGTCTTGGGTTGTTTACATGGGGCGGTTCCTCCCTGCTTGCTCTGCCCAGCTAACGTGAGCTGTACCTGGGTTAGCGGTGTCTTTAGCTCTCCGGAAATTAGTTTAGCTGAAGCGTGTTGTTTAACTCAGTATTTCGTGAAGTTAAAATTGCTGTTCGTGGAGGTGGAAAGGTTTAATTCCCTGTTCTTTTTCGTCCTTTATCCTAAGGAGGTAAAAGTAATTCTGGTGTTTCCAAGACAGAGAGCTCACGCTCGAGTGCTCAGCCATGACGTGTGTGTGTGTGTGTGTGTGTGTGCTTCAGTGCCTGTGTTTGTTTGTTTCTGCGGAGGCTTTTCTCTCTCCCAGGATGCTGATGTGCTTACCGCTCTCTCACGTCGTCCGCTGAACCGGATGTTTACTAACCTTCATCAAAGAGTTGTCGGCTGTAAAAGTAACGAGTAACGTGTGATCTAAATTCCCAGTAACGGTAACTGCGTTATTCATTTTGAAAAGAAACGCGTTACACTACTAGTTACCAATAAAAGTAACGGCGTTACTGTAACGTGTTACTTAGTAACGTGTTATGCCCAACACTGATTACCAATGCTGTTAATTTAGGGCAGCTGTGGCATTAACCTTACTTTGGTTAGGGTTAGAGTGGTCTAAAACATTTGTTAAGCACTGTATACTATTAGTGTATTTGTATGCATTTAAGTTTGTTATTGAAGCTTATTGTTAAAAGGTTTCAGCCTTAAATCAAGTCTGTATTTTATAAAGAAATATATATATGTATTTAGACCCTGAACTGTGGAAATGTCTTAAATTTACTTCGTCTGCAGCCTTCTTTTCTGGTTAAAAAAATAAATAAATAGATAAATTAATTACATGACAGATTAAAAAATCAAAACACACAAAAATATTAAAGAGACAACTAGAATATCTTCAGGATTAAAGGAAAGTGTACATAAGAAATAGTCCATAGTACCTGAATGTGCAGTGCCCTTCGTGTTAAAATGTATGCTTGAAATGTTTGGAACGTCTTAAAACTCCAAGGAACTCGGCCTGAAACATGATAAATTCAAATGTGGAAACAAAATCTGATTTGACTTTAATCATCTTGCAAACTCAGAGTGAAAATAAACATTCCTGTGAGAAAAAACTGCTTATTTTGGTAGAACAGACATTTCTTAGGACTGTTTGGGTTTAACAATCACATTTGGTGAGATGTGATGGAACCTGCAATTCTTCTGTTGTGTGAGCCTAAATGTGGTCTTTCAGGTGTAGTTCTTCCTTGTGGTCTGTGGGTCTCTGTATGGTTTCTGTCAGGGTCAGGTGCTTGATCACTGAAGGGTTTCTGAGTTGTACTTCACTGTGAACTGAAGGTTGGGTTGTTGCTTCCTATGTTGTCTTTTTTTTTGTTTTTCTACTTTCACACTAAAGTTACCTGCAACACCTGAGAATTTTCTAGCTGGAGCAAGAAGCACAAATAGAAACAGCATGTTTGTCTTTGATTGTAAGACTAACAGAGTCTGAATGTATAGTATAGTTATAAAATCATTAAATAGCAACAAGTCTGAAGTTGAAGTTAATGCGTGGTGCTTCCTGATTCTTTCCTTGTACAAGTTGTTGTTTATTTTGATATAAAACTTATTTTTCTCTTTTATCATGATGTGGTGACTGTTTTGTTAAAGCAATAAAACCCTGAAAACATTGAAACTTTACACATGTGGGTGAAATTAATGATTTACCTTTGGAACACAACCGTGCTGAACTCAAACCACTCACTGTTGAAAAAATAGTGCAGTTGGTTGACCTCCTGCTGAAAGTTATTTGATTCAGTCAGTGACAACTGATGAAAAACACTGATTGTTTTACAGACAGCAAATGATCAATCTATGTATAAATAAAAAACAACAGTTAGGGCAAAGTCTCCTGATAACAATAGAAGCTGTAATAAAAGACAGCCAAGTTTATAACACACTTCATTGCTTCTTATTTCTGTTTGAATTTCAAACAGTGAAAGAAAACTGCTCACCTGGACCTCCAGCTTCACTGACACTCATTTAAATATGACAGTAATGACCCCTGCTGGCAGGCAGTACACCGACACCTGTCACAGTAATAGAGACAATAAATAGATTTTCATTTGGTCAAAAATGAGAACAGAAAAACTGCATGTGGCTATAAGGGACCCTCTAACTTTTAAAATGTGGACTTACTGTAGAGTTTTTTTGAATCCATCCAAGAGGAGGATTTTTAGGTCTCAGTCAGATATGACATAATTCTGGGAGAAAACAGCTGCAGGGGCTACATTTTTCTAAAAGAAATTGTTGGGGAAACCATCCTATCTATCTCACTGATGCTTCCAATAAGTTCACTGTTATTTATCTATTTTTCTTTCATTCATTCATTCATTCATTTGTTCATTCATTCTACCACAGATTAGTGCCTCTAGAAATACAAAACAACTATATCACTAACTTCATCTTTACTACTTTTTTTAGTAAAAACATTCCCATGAGCCAGTCCAGAGTTTACTTTTTTCTTGTGTTGTTAAAAGAGAAGGTAAAGTTCATTTATGTGACAGACGGCTCACATGCAGCAGAGGGCAGAATTTCACTGCTTAAATATGTGTTTGTGTGGGTGAATTTTTAATACAAAATAGTGAGTGACTCCTGTTGAACTTCACCCAGGTATGCTTGCTGTGGTTAGACTTCATCAGTATTGAGGTGATTTTGATTGACTTTGTTTGCCTGGTCTTTACAATGGTCACAGAAATAACTTGAATCTGACAGAAGTGATAATAAATAAAAATTAAATGAAAATTAACCAATGAAAATCAGACATTGCTTTTGAACTGTGGTTCAACAGAATTATTTTTAAAAAAGAAATGCATGAAACAGGCCTGGACAAAAATGATGGTGCCCCTAGGAAAGATGGAAAATAATGTGACAGTTCTTTCAAGTTGAGATCAATTCCTCCATCCACACCCAGACCTGATTTCTGCCAGACCTGCTGAATCCAGAAATCCCTTAAATAGAGCCTGTTTGAATAGATGAAGTAGACTAAAAGTCATGGCACCATCTAAAGAAACTCAAGACCAAATGAGAAACAAAGTCACTGACATCTATCAGTCTGGAAAAGGTTATCAAGACATGTGTAAGGCTTTGGCCCTTAAACCAACTACAGTGAGAGCCATTATCCACAAATGGAGAAAACTGGGAACAGTGGTGAACCTTCCTGGGAGTGGTCGGCCCACCAAAATGACTCCAAGAGTGCAAAAGAATCCAGACCATCTGAAGAGGCCTTCAGATGGCCTCACTGAATCAGTTAAGGTCAGAGTTCATGATTCAACAATAGTAAAGACACTGGGACGAAACTGGCATCATGGGAGAATTCCAAGACCAAAACCACTGCTGACCAAAAAAGAACCAAAAAGGCTCAACTCACATTTGACTGAAAATATCCTGATGATCATCTTAAGAAATGTTTATTAAAAGGCTTGAAACTATTGATGGTAATCATATTCTCTTAAGAATAAATTCAAATCCCCATCTTTCTCTGTCTCTAACCATATTTCATCTTTATCTAAAGTTCATAGAACTCCCTACAGAACAGCTCATGTTGTCAGGGAAAATGCATAAATTACATTTATGTGGATAAAAGATTGTAACAGGAGTGAACTGATGAAGGTTGTTGACTGAAGAGGTTGTCACAGGGTATTTTATTTAGAGTATTAAATGGCAGACAGTAACTGATATCTGACACAACATAACACAAGAGGGCAGTATACACTGTCAATGTCAGTCCTTTGCTCTATGATTAAAAAGAAAAAGTGTTAATGTGATGAAAATGATTTAAAAAAAAAAGATATTTCAAGTCTCTTTGATGCATTTGTGCAACAAGCCTTCTTTAATGGCACATTTTAGATCACTTATTTTCATGACAACATTTCTAAACCTAATTATGTCAGACTTTGGAGATATTCATTCCTCTGTGAAACAATAAAGACACTATAGATTAGATTAGAGCTGAAGAAGGACAATGACACAAATCTACACGGTCTTAAATAAGTAAGTAAGTAAGCAAACTTTATTTATAGAGCACTTTTCACAGAGGTCACAAAGTGCTTTACATCAAACGAAGCGCACACACATGAAACAGAAACAGACAATATTAAAAACAGTGACCAGAAACAATTACTGGTGAATAAATAAAAGTTATTTACAGTGCAGTGACAGGGTGCATAGTATTATTCATAAGCCTGTCTGAACATGTATGTTTTTAACTGATTTTTGAAAGATTCACCCGAGTCAGAAAAACAGATCGACATGGGCAGGGAGTTCAAGAGTTTTGGTGCTAAGGCCTCAAAAGCTCTGTCACCACGTGTTTTAAGATTTGTCTTTGGTACAGACAGCAGATTTAGTGAATTGGATCTTAGTGAACGGGCTGGCAGGTACGGGTGAATGAGTTCTGTTAAGTATTCAGGGGCCTGACCATGAAGTGCTGTAAAAGTGAAGGTGAGAATTTTAAATCTAATCCTGTAAGCAATGGGAAGCCAGTGAAGAGACTTTAGTATGGGAGTGATGTGAGACCGTTTATTTGACCTGATGATTATGCGAGCAGCAGCATAAATAAAACTTTAAACAGCCTAGAAATCAAACTTTGATCTTATTATTACCATATTGCACCTTTAAAACACTCTAACAAGATGCAACAATAAGTCTACATCCCTAGGAACCCACAGGGAACCTTACAGCCAAACTACTAACAGGAAATCAGGAGTTACACAATTAAATGTAAAATAGTGATTAGTGAAAGAAAACAAAAGTCAGCTGAATTAAAAAAAAAAAAAAAAGTTTAAATAAAAGTGTCAAAGTCTGATGCATGATCATGAACATTGCTGACAGAAGCAGAAGAAAAAATGTACTTTTTAGCAACCAAATGAGTCAGATTAATAAATGGTGGGATGAATAAGCATGACATCAATCTGAATTCCTCAGACTACTGCTTCAAAATCATCTGTTAAAGGAAAGAAAAAAAGCTTAGAATATATATCTTTAGAAATTCAATTTTGACATAGGTTGAACATTTTTCTTTTCTGCAGATATACATCTGTCACAACTTCACAACTCAGATTAAAAAACAAAATAAAAAAAAAAATGTTTGCAGAAGAAACAGTGCAATAACATCAGTGGAAAAGGTAGAGAAGCAGAAACAGACATAATTCAATTCTACATCATTTACAATGCGAAGTATTTTCCCCCTTTCTGATTCCTGTTTTTTGCATATTTATCACACTTTTCGGATAATCAAATCAATATTAATTAATGCTGGGCATAGATTATTTTTTTTAGTCTAGATGAATCTCACTGCAATCCTGTAGTTAATCTAGATCAATCTAGATTAAAATGCTAGATTTGAATTTTGCCGAAGACATTAAAAAACACTTGACCTATCTAAATATTAAGGAAAATGCATCACAGACTGCTTGAGAACAGCTCGCTTGCTCACCACTGAACCCTCACTTTAAACACCAAAGTTTGCTCATTTATCATGTAGATATCAACCATGGAAATATACCAGAGAGATGGTGAAGGATGATTCAGATCAGTGCCTGTTCTCTCTTGCTTGCTCACCACCGCCCGACCCTCCTCTCTCTCTCCTTCTCTCTCTGAACCTCACTTTAACACCTTAGTTTCCATGATATCAGTCATGGAAATATAACAGATAAAGGCATACGTTTGTAACCTACTCACAGGTCATAACAGAGACAGAATTAAAAAGTTGTTCTCCATCTCTCCAACTTGTCTTAGCGCTGTGACGAGCGTGTGCTGTATGAAGCTCTCTGTCAGGATGGATCCAGCGATAAGAGTCTCGCGTTAACGTAGCACATCAACGCCGTTAACGACCCAGCAATAATATTAATATTTCACAAAGAAAACCAAAGTAAATACAAAATGCAGTTTCTAAATGATGATGTTATTTATTAAGGAAAAAAAATCCAAACTGTGTGAAAAAATAATTGCCCCCCTTGTTAAATCATGAGTTAACTGTGATTCACCACAGTTCTTGGGAATCTAAGTTCAGTTTCTCTGGCCACATCCAGGCCTGATTACCGCCAGATTTGAATGTAGAAATCCCTTAAATAGAAGCTGTCAGACAGAGTGAAGTAGGCTACAAGATCTCAGAAAGAAACCCATCATGCCACCATCCAAAGAAATTCAAGAACAAATGAGAAACAAAGAGACTGAAATCTATCTGTCTGGAAAAGGTTACAAAGACATTTCCAAGGCTTTGGGAATCCAGCAAACCACGGTCAGAGCCATTATCCACAAATGGAGAAAACTGGGAACAGTGGTGAACCTTCCCAGGAGTTGGTCAACTAAAATGACTCCAAGAGTGCAACGACGACTCATCCAGGAGGTCCCAGAAGAACCCAGAACCACATCCAAAGACCTGCAGTTTTCAAAGTTAAACTTCTTCATCTTGTAGTCAAACAGAATATAATGTTCAAGATTTCCACTGAATGTTTTTCAGGGTCCATGGTCTGATGTAATGCCTGTCTATAACCCAGGATGCCTTACTCAGATTTAAGTGCAAACCTAAAAGAGCAGAGTATAAGAAGAGAGCAAAGTGTGCTGTGATAAATTGGATGTAGTGTGATTTTCTGCTTGGAGGGAACGTCAACAATGCATGATGTGTTTGTTTCATATCTGTTATAAATACGTCTTCATACTCAGTGTGGCTGCTTCAGCTTCACCAGTTTAGTCATAAACCACAGTGAGAGTATTTAAACTGCAGCACTCTATTCTTATAAACAGCTTTAACAGACGTTTAGAGGGTAAGAAGCGTGGTTTAACTGTCACACTAATAAACTCCTCAGTCTTTCTTAGACAGTCAGGCTGAAGACCACAGATAAAGACAGACAGATGTGAACCACACAGACCTTAGTGAAACTACGCTGTTCAGCTTTCACATCATGTCCACTGGTCAGGTTTTTCCATCTACATGTTTATCTGCACCTTCATTTGAGCACAGAGCACGCTATCTCTGAAGAATTTAAACTGGAGCCTTTATTTAACATGATTACATGATCATGGCAATCTTCATTAAACAAGCTTCAGAGCAGCTTCTGATGTGCAAACTTATTTTTACTATTTTTTTCCATTTTGCTCACACACATTTACTACTACTTCATGAATTGTTTTTCTTCTATTTCTGCTTTAAATGTAAAATCATGTTTAAAGGGTGCCTAACCCTGGCCTGTAGAGGAACCTCTGAACCATCGACTCAAAATTTAGAAAACAAGGATGAATAAAAGTGGTTTAAAGGGATACTTTGGATTTTTTTAGCTTGGGTTATTTGAGGTGCTTGGTGATAGTCGTGGCATTAGCCTACAGAAACTTCAGTGCACATTTGTTCTTTAAGGAGAAATCACTGTCAGAAACTAGGCAATATAGCGCCGTTTATGGGTGTAATTTCTATGCATAAATTAGCGAGTTCATGGCAAAAAGCTGAAAAATGAAAGCTACAAAAATGACAGTTAAAGTGTAAGCATACAGTTGAGCCAACATTGATTTTTGTCCCATTTTTATCTTAAATTACTCCTGTGATTGGTGTATATTGCCCAGCTTCTTATGGGGACTAAAATCTTTGGAGGCTAATGGCACTACTATCTCCAAGTACCTCAAATAACACACCTTAAAAAAAAAATCCAAAACATCCCTGTATTATATTTTTACTTGACCTTTAACCCTGCTAAAGTGTTTCTTAGTAGAAAAGCCCACCCTGTTTAGTTTTTCATATCACTCTTTCAGTCTATTGTTAAAGAGGAGCTTTGATTTCTGTTTTCATGATTGAGGATTTGTATTTGCAGATGTGAAAGAAGCTCTGTTCTCTGTTCTCTGCTGGTTTTATTACTGTATAACTGTGTTAGAGCAGACTTCAGTTATGAAGTAGGGACTGACACCATAACCTCGACTTAACCTTCGTCTTTTTACAAAGCATTTTTCTGCTTGTGTTTGACTGTGGTTTCTCTTTGAATTATACAACTGTGATATTTACAGTTGTAGACGTTGAACTGTCAAACTAATGCTTTTTAAGTTTGTTAAGCTGATGGAATTTTCAGCCAATTCAGATGCTAACTTTGTGTTGCAGAACTCTCTTAAACATTGGGCCAACTTTCAGTCTGACTGTGTATTGTTGTTTCCAGTGTTCAGCCCTGACTGTTCAGATGGATTTCTGTCATGTTTGATATTTTAGGGCAGAATCCACATCTATGAGGTATTTTTCTGCTTCAGATACTTGCCCATCATCTAAAATCACCATGAAAATATTGGAAATGCCTTTTTGATGTGCACTCCTCTGACCCTCTCAGCTATTTTTGAACCATTGTGTCTCTCCTGGATTTTTTGTCTTAAAAAGCTTGAAAACATCAACCCTATGGTCCACAGTCAAGCTCTGAATGTCCTTTTTCTTCAGGACAGCCCAGGATTTCAGAATAAAACTCATTGATTTTCTTATATTAAACACAGAAAACATTAATGTCATTTTTTTTTTTTTTTTTTCACAAACTCATCCTTCCATCTCTTTAGGACCAAAGAATTAAAAGTCATTCTGAGAAAAAAAAGTTCTTAAAAATATTCATATTTTTACTAAAGGAGTCCTTGTTCTTTTGGGAACTTGAGTCATTATTTGAAGCAGTTCTTTTCTGCAAAGACTCTGAGGGCCACGTCACAGCCTCTCTGTGTCTTTTTCTCGCTATTATCAGTCATTAAGGCTCTCTCCTTCAGTTTATAAGTCTGTGCACATTAAGAACAAAAATCTGTTCAGCAAAGTATGACCTGCCAATAGAACAGCCTGACATTGGTTATCACAGCTGAGTCACAATATATTGTGGTATATAAATAGACAATATGGCAGCGGGCTAACCTCCTAGCTGCAGGATTGATCCAAAAACTCAATTTTAAATGGATAAAAAAGTTTTCGATATCAGAGTTACTGGTGTGGATTTAACTTTTAAAAAGTCAGCCAAGTTCCAGGCCTGCTAGAAAACATGAAGAGCAAAAGCAGAGCATGAGGCAGACCATGTTCTTGATCCATCAGTCCTGTGAAAATGACCTGAAAACACACAATGAAAAGTAAGAGAAAGCTGTAGACAGTTGATATTTGACAGGTATACTCTTATTTAAATATCGGTACATGGAGGACAGACTGAAAACAAATAAAAGCCTCCACTCTGACAGCCAACTGTCCTGTTAAAAACTTAATTCAAACTTTCAGGAAACGTGATTATATAACACTGTGGAGACGGTGTCCTCTAAAAATCTAGACTTTAGACTTTAGACCAGGTTTTAGGTTGTTAAGGCGCACTGATTTTCTGTGGCCTAATAATTTTCAGAATCTAGAATACAATATCAAAGAATGATATTATTACAGTCTTACCTGGTGGAAATGAAAGAATAGATGGCAGTCTCCTTCATTAGACTGGGTTGTGTTCCTGCACTCGACCTGACTGTGGGGAGATAAATGATCATTCATCATAATTAAAGTCAACAGCCATATTTTTTTAATTTTTCTGTGAAACATTCACATGTTCAAAATCTGTTTTGAGGTTTCCATTTGCTACAACATCTACCGCAGAACAAAGAAAGAGAGGATGCTACACAATAGCAAACATGGACCTGTCCCTACTTTTTTGAGATGTGCTGCTGGAAATATTTTTCATAAAATGGTGAACTGTATTTAAACATCCACATTGTTATCTTCTATTGTGGGTAAAATATGGGTTTGTGAACATTTAAAATCATTATATTCTGTTTTTGTTTAAGTTTCACACGGCAACCCAACTTTTTGGAAATCAGGTTGTAGAACTTCATGATCTAGTCTACTCTACTTAGGAATAGGCTGGTCTGCATTCTGGTTTGGCCAAGATAAGATCAATATTACAGCGCTAGTGAATATATTTACTAGACAGGAAAAACAGACTTCCCCTGACCACAACTAAAAACACTTCTATAATGATATTATGACTGATCCTTTTATATGATCTCTAAATCTGACATATTCTCTTTACAGCTGTAGACTAAAGAGAAGTCTCAAGTGAAAAAGAAAGCAACCAAACCATCAGTTGTTTATTTTCAAAACTGTTTTTGTATACAGTCATTACAGTCATGGACGAAAGTATTGGCAGCCCTGGAATTTTTCCAGAAAATACACCATTTCTCCCAGAAATTGTTGCAATTAACAAATGTTTTTGGAATACATGTGTTTATTTCATTTATGTGCATTAGATCAACAACAAAAAAAAAAAAAAAAAAAAAAAAAAAAAAAAAGGAAGAAGGGGGAAAAAAAGCAAAAATTGACATAATTTTAAACAAAACTCACAAAATGGGCTGGAAAAAGTGACCCCCCCCCCCCCCCCCCCTTTTTTTAAACTGTATGTAATTCATTTTATTTCCAGCATGTGATGCTCATTTAAACTCACCTGTGGCAGTAACAGGTGCTGCAATCTAGAAATCACACCTGAAGCCAGTTAGAATGTCTAAAAGTTGACTCAACCTTTGTGTTGTGTGTCTGTGTGTGTCACACCAAGCATGGAGAAGAGAAAGAAGAGCCCAGAATTGTCTGAGGACTTAAGAAGCAAAATAGTAGAAAAATATGAACAATCTCAAGGTTAAAGACCATCTCCAGAGATCTAGAAATTACTTTGTCCACTGTGTGTAATATAATCAAGAAGTTTATAACCCATGGAGCTGTGGCTAATCTCCCTGGACGTGGACAGAAGAGAAAAACTGACAAAGAATGCAACGCAGGATAGTTGGAATGGTGGATAAACATCCTCAGTCAACTTCCACACAAATTCAGGCTGTCCTGCAGACTCAGGGTGCAAAAGTGTCAGCTGGGACCATACGTGGTCATCTGAATGAGATGAAGCGCTATGGCAGGAGACCGAGGAGAACCCCACCGCTGACAAAGAGACATAAAAAAAGCCAGACTGGAGTTTGTAAAAATGTACCTGAGTAAGCCTCGATCCTTCTGGGAGAACATTTTGTGGACAGATGAGACTAAGGTAGAGCTTTTTGGAAAAGCACGTCATTCTACTGTTTACAGAAAACAGAATGAAGCCTACAAAGAAAAGAGCACAGTACCTACAGTCAAACATGGTGGAGCTTCAAGGATGTTTTGGGGTTGTTTTGCTGCCTCTGGCGCTGGGTGCCTTGATTGTGTGCAAGGAATCATGAAATCTGAAGACTATCAAAAGATTTTGGGCCGCAATGTAGGGCCTAGTGTCAGAAAGCTGGGTCTGTGTCAGAGGTCATGGGTGTTCCAGCAGGACAATGACCCCAAACATACCTCAAAAAGCACCAAGAAATGGTTGGAGACAAAGCTGGAGAGTTCTGAAGTGGCCAGCAATGAGTCCAGATCTAAATCCCATTGAACACCTATGAAGAGATCTCAAAACTGCTGTTGCAAGAAGCACCCTTCAAACCTGAGAGACCTGGAGCAGTTTGCAAAAGAAGAGTGGTCCAAAAATCCAGTTGAGAGGTGTAAGAAGCCTTTCAATGGTTATAGGAAGTGATTAGTTTCAGTTATTTTTTTTCCAACCAAATATTAGGTTGAGGGTGCCAACAATTTTGTCCTGCCCATTTTTTGAGTTTTGTGTAAAATTATGTCAATTTTTTCTTTTTTCTTCAGATTTTTTGTGTCGTTCCAATGCACATAAAGGAGATAAACATGTGTATACCAAAAACATTTGTAATTGCAACAATTTCTGGGAGAAATTGTGTATTTTCTGGAAAACTTCCAGGGGTGCCAATACTTTTGTCCATGATTGTATATAATTTTTTTATATCAAGAAGCTAGTATTGACTCAGTGCACTAATACAGTAAATCTTATAACTACCGTTCTCCCTCCTGAAGCTTTCAACTTCAGCGTACGTGACATCAGAGTTGTATCCAGCTGTTGATAAAAGACAAAGAAAGAAATCTTCTAAATATGTTTCAGTTTAAATTCTTGATGAACATTGTACAATGAACATTTGTAGTTTAGAGTTTCATTAACTCATTAAAATAATAACATATTTTACCTCTTTTATTTGTTTTCTTGACTGCAGCATATGTTGCCTGTAGTGGATCAGCATCACTGTCAGCTCCTGACACTGAAACAGAAATTATTTTAGTCATACAGTAGATTCCATGAAATTCATTATTGCACTTGCAGGAAGGCTAACGGTAAAATACGAAAAATGTTTTTAAATTATTATTTTATGTTTTATCCATTTATTTCCTGTGCCATCGTGCAAGTTATTAATATATATATTATATTGTATTTTATATATAAAATACAATATAATATATATATATATGATATAATATAATATTATAACAGAGTTAAAGTGAATTCAGTTATTTGAAATTAGAATGATTTAAATGACAGGTGTGTATTTATTCAGCTATACAGTGGACTATAAAATATTGAAGTCTAGTATGCTCCTAAGCAAATTAATATGAAACCCTTACATTTTTTTATTTTTATTTTTATTATTATTATTTTTTTTTTTGTGATTAACAGTTTTTATTGGTTTTCATTTGACATTGAATACATTCATTCAAACCCCTCCCCCAGTGCCAACCCTGGTCATCACCATGTATACAGTCAGTCTGGGCTGTCAGCCTCCATGTTTAACCATGGACATGTTAAATGATCAAAATAGAAAGGACAGATTAAAGGAGACTAAAGTTTAAAGTAATATTTAAACAATAATAAAGATCATAATAAAATACAGTGTTAAATAATAAAAGGAGCGTGTTCCCTTGATATTTGTCTATATAAATAAATAACTAATTATTAATAATAATAATAATAACAACAACAATAAAACCTTACATGTTGACTGATTTTTAATTCCACATTTAGCATGTCAGCAGCTCTTTAGGGACAAGAACAGGCGTGTCTTTGTTCTCCTTTCAGATATTTGTTATTTATGTTGTAAAGAAACACACAGTGGTAATCCTGTTTCTGCAGTAACTGTCTGGTTTGTTTGTGTGCTTGTTAGACGAGAAAAGTTCCAGACAAACATCCAACATCCCTCCTAGAGCAGTGTCTCTAATAATATTTGATTTTAATAGTCAATGGTTGTTTTACTCACCTATATTGTCTTCTTGTGAGTGAGAACCTGGTGTTGATTTGCAAGACACAGACAAATAAAGAGGAAATCATTAGAAATAATAAATAAAGAAGCAGAGCTTCAATGCAGCTCATTAAAAACAGTGAATTATGAAGGCTGGAGTTACAAAAACAGGAAGAAGAGGAACATTTTAACACAAATATGGTAGAAGCACTGCTGTACCTTGGTGTTTCTGGCAGAGAAAGAATCCCAGCACAAACAGAAAAATAACAGTCAGTGAAATACTGACAGCAATCCCAACAAAGACACCGGGATGAGGAGTATTGTCGTGGAAGGTCTGAATCTCCTTGTCTGGTTCATTTTTCTTTTTTCTGACAGCCAGCCTGCTCTCTGGTGATTGTGCAGCTCCAGAGATGCTGCAGCTGTAAAGTCCTTCATGAGATTTGGAAACATTTCTGATGGTCATGTTACCACGCACAGTCCCCAGAAAGACACCGTCTTTGTAGAAATCAGAAACGTGCTCAGACTCTGAGTTCTGTTTCCTGCATGAAAGAATCACATCAGATCCCTCCATCACAGGACGGGCAGGAACCTCCAGGATCACAGATCCAGCTGAAAATGTCATACAAAGAGATTAGATCTGTTTATTAACATGAATTAAACAGTACTGTTACATTTAATAGTGCTGAGTGAGTAACAAAAACCATTTACCCTTTGTTTCCTAATAATCTGTCAAGTCATAATATTATTATTATTATTATTATTATTATTATTACTATCATTATTATCATTATTATTATTATTATTGTTATTATCATAATTCTCATTATTATTGTTGTTGTTGTTGTTGTTTACAGTTTTAATCCTTTAGCCCTCATTCTGAAAAGCTCCTTACTGTGGTTATATATCTGACTTTCTGACCCATGATGCACTCTCCTCTCTATGAAATAATCGTCTGTTTAGGTAAGAGAGGGATAATTAAAATCAGGGCTGCAGCAGCACTGGAGGGTCCTCGTACCCCAGCCACGATGGGGTGTGCCTCAACCACAGTTATGTGGGAATATTTGGGTGCAAGCAAACCTGGCCAGTGTGCTGACCTTGCTGATACATTAAAAAAATTGAAGCAAATACGAAGTTTCATTTTAGATTAACACCAAATTTCTGTGTGGAATGGCAAGATATGTCTGCCATTTCATCTTTTCTGGTAAAGTACTCACAACAAGGAAAATGTTGAAAATCTGGAAAATAACTGATGATAACATGTGTAAGTTTTGCTGAGGAGGAAGAGGAGGACATCATGCATTAATTTGAAGGCAATCAGATGTTCGGGATGAGAGTTACACATGCTTCCCGTCAAAGTTGGCAAAATATCGAAATGCTCCCTGTATACAGTGACACATCCTGGGGGGGGGGGGGCAACAAAGGAAAAAAATAAACTGAACGAATGTTCATCTGGCAGAACGGGGTGCTGTGACAAAATAATGATACTGATGCATTTATGTATTAAAGACCAATGTGTGATTTTTCTTGTGTAGTTCGTTGATGATTGAAATTAGCACTAAAAAGTTATAAGGCAATATTAGTTGCAATTTCACGGCAAAAAATAGACAAAAATAAAGTTGAACTTTGGGCTCCATTCACCGCTACGCCCTATGGTGAAAACTTACAGTTTGCATAACTTTGGGTCTCAAGGTTGTGTACTTTCAGTAAAAAAAAAATCTGGAGTCAATAAGATTGGCCCTTGGCGAAGTTCGTTTAAATCTGCAAAGTGTCTGTTTCATCTATGTAGCTCTTACCCTGTGCCTTATATCACTTTTGGTGCCCAAACAGGGGCCACTGTGTGATGGATTTGCACAGTTCCACCACCACATGGCTATTTTCACAGGGGGATTATTTTGGGGAAAGTTTGGTGAGTTTTGGGGAATTTTAAGGCCCCTACCACAGGTCACAAATTGTAGAAAAGAGCAGAAACAATAGGGTCCTTGCTGGCCTTAGGTCGGTGCTCGGGTCCTAACTATGGGCAATAATATGGAAAAATGAGAATAAATATGTTGTAAAATTTCAAAATTGAATGATCCATTTTCACCCTTTGACCTTAGCTGATAGGTAGGATTTCTTCTATGTTGTCTTACATACCAGTAACAGAGATTTTAATGGAACCAGTGGTGTTTCCTTCGTCCTCTTCACACCAGTACTCTCCACTGTGTCGTTCAAAGACAGACTGAATGGTGCAGCTTGATGCAGGAGGGGTACAGATGTCAGAATTTGTTGGTTTGTTGTGTCTGTGCATCACTCTCCATCCAGCCAGTCCCATCAACTTTTCACAACTAATGTGGACGGTCTCGTACTCAAAGAACTGCAGCCTGTCTGGAGTAATACGAGGAAAAACTCCACCTGTAAGAAGAAATTCAAGCAAAGCAGCTGCATTGAGATAGGTTTACATATTCATGCAAAAAAGCTTATTTAAAGTTAAAGCATCAAATAAAACAGGTGAAAAATTATATTCATACTGTTTCAGGTAAACATCGCTATATATTCATGAAACTAGATCAAGAATTTCTGCTTTTCATCAGTCCAAATAATAGAGGATTAAACTTTCATCAGTCTTTTAAACTTTTTTTAAAGTCTCATATGAACTGATTTTCTGCTAGCATAATCACCAAAACCTGCATATAAGCATACCAGATAATTATAAAGAATGTCTCAGATTGATAAATTGACTGAGTTTGAAACCTACCAGCATTTTGAGCAGAGTGACTCTGGTTAATCTGTGCGACCAGCAGAACCATCACAGCGACCACTGGAGAGAGGAAATGAGAAAACTGTAGATTTAACATACTTTCTAATGAGAACAATGAGTAATGAAGCCAGAAGAGTCTGATCTTACTGAGTCTGCTGCAGAGAGATGTGACGTCCATGATGCCTCACTGCTGACTGCTGCAGTCACAATGAAATCTAACAAAGACACCCGTCAGTGAGAGCTTCCTCTTCCTGTCTGAACTATTTTTATACATAATACAGCAGGTTTGTGCTCTATATCTTTAAATATCTACATAGTATAGGCTGGAACACTTATGGTCTAAAATAGTAGCGTGACCAAAAACAACACAGATGTGATCACTCAGCTCAGTGACAACATGCTATAATAACCTGAGAGCCATGAAGAGAGTAACAGGTAAAGATATTGGGTTAAATTAATGTTGTTAAAGTATTGATGGCTGATGAGTTCTGAGCAGTGAAAGCTAAGGAACCATGTCTTTATTAAACAAACCTAGTGGCACTGTCTGAGGTGGAATTATGAAGACAGAGGGTTTCCTTTTATGATGACTTTGCTAAATTTTGATGGGTGCCCTGTCTTATGGGCAAAAAATGAAATATGAGAAGTGAGAAGACCAGTCTCTGGAGTTTTGGGAGAGGAATGTTGTCCCGTTCTTGTCTGTTGTAGGATTCTAGCTGATCAACAGTCCTGGGTCTTCTTTGCTAGATTTTTCTTCTATGATGCTCTTTTGGGGAAAGGTCTGGACTGCAGGCAGACCAGTTCAGGACCCGGACTCTTCTCCCGTGAAGCCATGCTGTTGTGATGGATGTGGTATGTGGTTTAGCATCGTCTTGCTGAAATAGTCAAGGCCTTCCCTGACAGAGACGTTGTCTGGATGGGAGCATATGTTGCTCTAAAAGCTCTCTCCACTTTCCAGCATTGATAGTTCCTTTCCAGATGTTAGAGCTGCCCACGCCATAGGCACTAATGCAACCCCATACCATCAGAGATGCAGGCTTTAGAGCTGAGCCAGGAGAACAAGCTGGATGCTCCCTCTCCTCTTTAGTCCACAG
Source organism: Cheilinus undulatus (assembly GCF_018320785.1). Lineage (NCBI taxonomy): Eukaryota > Metazoa > Chordata > Actinopteri > Labriformes > Labridae > Cheilinus > Cheilinus undulatus. The sequence goes on along the minus strand of NC_054886.1, from coordinate 33,272,157 downwards.
GACATGGTGTCTGTGGTTTCCAGAAAGAATCCAATTTGGATTCATCTGACCACAGAACAGTTTTCCATGTTGCCTCAGTCCATTTTTTAAATGAGCTCTGGCCCAGAGTTGATGGTAACATTTATGAATCTTGTTCACATATGGCTTCAACTCTTCAGAACTCTCTTCCATTGGCTTTAAGATCAGTAGAAACAGTTGATTCCTTTAAAAAGCAGCTTAAGACCGACTTGTTTGGTCTGGCCTTTACTTAATCTGTTTTTGCGTACTGTGTATTCTCTCATTATACCTTTGCATCTTTGCCTTTGTTTCTTTTATCTCTTTGTAAATCACTTTGTGACTTTGCTGTTCTTGAAAGGTGCTGTATAAATAAATAAACTTATTATTCTTCTTTTCATGATCCAGCTTTAACGCTCATTTGTGTTGACAGACAATAATTTCTGAAAATGTTCCTGAGCCCATGCTGTGACTCCCAGTGCAGAATAATGCCTGTTTTTAATTTAGTGGCCCCTGAGGGCCCTTCAGCCTTGTGACTTGCTCACAGAGATTTTTCCAGAATATCTGTATATCTGTATATCTGTATATATATATATATTTTTTTAAATGACATTATGGACTGTAGATTAGAGGATATTGTAAGTCATTGCAATTTTATATTGAGGAACATTTATATGAAACTTTTACACAATTTTTAGATTCAGTTTTTTCACAGTTTTTATTTCCATCTTTCAACTTTCTTTCAACTTCTTCTGAGTTGTGGTTTTTCTCTACCAGACTAACAACCTTGTACACACTGGTGCTATAAGAAAAAATATTAAGCCACAGTCCATTTCAAGGACATTGCAAAGGAGGAAGGCTTTGTGTTATGACAATCCTAGTAAAAGTTTTTTAAAAAGCTGCAGTAGACAAGTGACACGATTGTAGGATAACCACACTTCATCTCATAAAAAGGATCAGAGTTCAGGTTATCCTATCTGAGGAACCAGATCAGTAGGTCTCAACGCAACTCAAAGTTAAGGAACATAAAATGCAGACAGAAGGTATGTTCTATTCTTAAAATTGAACTAGATTGTTGCTTAATTGAATTTAAAAACAAATAGGATGGTTTAAAGTTCTCTAGAAAGAATTAAAGTTATCTAAATATTGGTTTGTTCCTTCTTGGCTGTTGAACACTAACCTACTAATGTATTTTTCTACTCTTTACAGGAAAAACTGAATGATTTCACAGATTCAATTCTGTTTCTTAAGACGAGACCATAACTTCATGTTTTTATTCTCACTTCCTCATAGGTGTCATCCTTTCATCAGGTCAGAGTGTCTCTGAGGTCCCTGCTGTTTTTGGCCTCTGTGTTCCCAGGTCTAGGTCTAAGAGATTGGCCTTGTTGGCTGTCGTCGGTGTTTCTGCTTATAGCTTGTAGTCATGTAAGTCATAGTTTGTTATTATTATTATCATAAAGAACTGACCCATTGAGGACCTATCTGTAATTTGAAAAATGAGTATATATTTGTAGATTTAAGTATCTAAACATGTAAAAAGTCCTGAATTTTGGCATTTGCCACAGGTCTGATGAAAAATGTGATATTTTATGTGACTAAAAATGCTTGGAATTCCCTCAATAGCACCACCTAACAGTTTTCAAAGTTAAAGCCTTCTCCTTTGACTTTGTCCAATGTCTTTGAAGCTTTGTGTGCTGATGCGGTTTGGGGAGATCTACTAAAAAAGCCTCTTGGGCCCCTCCCCTATCTCCAACAGGAAACCCATCATTTTGAAGGAATTAGAAAAAATTACATATTCTTTTGGTCATTGCAAGGGGTCCTTTAAAGATAAACTCATCCGACAGCATTCATCCAACCAAGCTGAATTTTGGTATACAGCTAGAACAGACATCCACAATTAAAGTTATTCGTAACTTTCTGATAAGTCTTAAGGTGTGGCCATGGCGAGCCCTCAAATTTGAATATTTTTCAAGAAACAGGAAGTTGTTAATAACTCAGCCGTGCATAGTCCAATCTGACTCAGACTTCCTGTGTATAATGAAGGGCCGCCTTTCACACATTCACATGGTCATATTTTGTAAAGATAATAGCGCCCTCTTGTGGCAACAGTAAAAACCATGTTCTACTTTAGAAACTGCTGTTCTTACATGATTTAAGGCATTCACCTCAAATTAGTGTCAGGAGGGCATTAAGATGTTGGTGCAGCACTGTTGCAAGTTGAGCACATACGTGTAGTTTACATGTCATGAATGCCTTATAGTGTCAGATAGCAGTGAGGGTAGAAATGGCCCTGACGTATACCTGGGTAATGTTGCTGTTTCATAAGAGTTTTATTGACACGTCTTTCTTGTTCATGTCTTCTCTTGAAGATTTCAGAAGAAGAAGACCACGTCCAGATGACCATGATGACATGGTCTCTCTACTGACAGAGGTGAAGACTGAACTGGAGACACAGAGAGATCAACTCAGAACAAAGCTTCAGGAGCTGGAGGCAGACAGAGAGGAGAACAAGAGGACGCTTCAGTCAGTAGAGAGAGAGATAACAGAGAGAGAGCAGGAGTCTGACAATCCAGAGGAACTGTTGAGAGAAAAGGAAAATCTATTACAGGATCAGCAGAAGTTTGAGCAGATGAAAATCAGTTATGAGCGAGAGATGCTGAAGAAAGAGAAACTGCTGAAGCCCTTAGAAATGAAACTGCTTGAATACGTAGGATGAATTCTGAGGATGTGTCCATTTTTATAAGGCAGATAAATGCACATGGTGTAGTGGACAATAAGTCTTACTCAAAGCAGATAATCTAGAGGATAACATGATTAATTTGTGAATAAATATATCTGATTTGACCTCTATTCTTGTGTTTTTCTGTCATTCATGTCTGCTATATTCAGTCATTGCACCCTAACATATTTCAGGAAATCCATTAACACCTGACATTAAAATGTTTTGAAGACTGTCTTCTTGCCTGCTGTGGGTGTGTTTAATGTTTGGATTCTACTTTAAAAAACGTGAATCACTGCTGACTTAAACTTAGCCTTCACTGATATAAATCAGAGGCTGTATTCTCATTAAATACTGTTTCTTTTCATGCTAAGAGCCTGTGGAAAAAAAAAAGCTTAAGCATGTTCTTAGAGGGAAGAAGAGCTTAGGACCCATCCTGTCTTATTAGGAGGTTTTCTGTTTTACTATTGAACACTTTTGCCATGCAGCTTTTCTGAGACTTTTTCTGGGATTATAATCCAATTTGACCAAAGACACATATCTTGAACAATACCCCTACATATGTTCACACACTATGCACTATTACCTAATCACCTACGTACCTGCACATCTGTGTCGTTCTGCTCTACCTGTGTCAGGTATGGCTAAATATGGCAGAACCTCTGTGGTTCTTTTCTTAACCACAGACTCTAGACCTGTTCCTTTCAGCACAGATTTAGTGCTGATTTGCCAAAACAAGTTCTGCTTCTAAATATCCTATTGTCTGTCTTAATTTTGTAACAAGTGAATAAAAGTGAAATTAGAATGTAAATTGTTGATACTGAGATATACTCAGTGACTCTTTCTATACTGTGACCTTCCAGAGTTGTAGTGTGTGAAGTGCTGTCAGCAGGGTCTCTGGCATTTAGTTTTATCTGCATTCAAAATTGATTTCAGATTGAAGAGTGCATTTTTTTGAAGTATGTCAGTGGCTAGTTGTGCAGTGTTGGCAAAGCAGTACATAACTGTGTCATCAGCGTAAAGGTGGATATAATGTGTTAATACAGATGAAATGCTGTTGACAGAAAGTGTGAAGACTACAGGGCCCAAGACCGAACCTTGAGGGACCCTTTGATAGAGGTAAATATGCACATGTATAGGTGGTGATCTGATTGATGAATGATTGATAACTGTGATGTGCTTTAAGAAAGATTTACCTGCAAACCAAACATCCAATAAATCACAACAATATTACACATTGGTAAGGTTCTGAAACCAGTTTGCTATATTAAATGTTATGTTACTTTGTGTTTATTAATTTTCATCTTTGCAATCAATTTATCAACACTAACATTTAAGTTTTTATTTGGGCCGTGTACATACAGTGAGTGCAGATTAATAGCTGTGTGCATACAGGTTTATTATCAATACGTCTTACCAAAATTTGAAAGTCTTAATGAGAATAAGTTCCCCCACATTGAACAGTTCTGTCAGATATTCAAGCTGCAGAGAGGAATCTAAGTCTCCTTTTAACATCGAAGAGTTTAAACCTTAACTAATTATTCACACAGAAATGACAAAAGCATGTCATTTTTGTCTGTTAACATCATCACTGGCTGTTGTGTAGCATAGTAGTAGAAGTTCTGCATATAAACGTTTTATAGACACGCCTTATTTTATGGTTTATAGTCGTGTGCAAAGTTCACATCGTTTGATTTATTCTGAACGCTGAGAGACGAGGAGACTACAATAAAAGGTTTGTAAGACGATCTAATTCTAATGATTTAAATGTTAAACATTTTCTGTAAGGCTATTTTTAGAACACTTAGCATTGTTATGTTAATTGAAAAGGTATGTCAGCAGGCCTTCACTTACATCAGACCGTTACGCTAACACTGCCTCGTGACTTAACCTTAAAGTTTGGACGAACTTGTTTCTTTTGAGGACGGCATTTTAGAGCACAGGACCTTCATGTTAGGAAGAATCATTTTGTGAAAGAGACCTGAGAAATACTTTTATCTCCGTTGTGCAAGAGGTCGTAAGTAGTGGCTTCTGTCCACTGACCTACTTAACGTCCATTAAGAACTGCTTTTCCTTGTTCGTTGTCTTTATCATGCCAGTTTGTTGCTTCAAAATTTTCAACAGACTTGTTTTGCATTACCCCTACTATCAAAAGGAAAATAAGTGAAAACTCAATATGATTTATATAAATAAATAGCACAATCAATATTATATTTTTTATGTTTCTAGTGCCTGAGGATGGCTCACCTCATGGACGTTTTCTTACACGTTGCTGTTGTCCTTCTCATAGCGCCCTCTTGTGGAGGTAAGTCAAACCCATCATAATGCTCATGTTACCTTGACTTCTGTTTTCCTTTCTTTAAACTGAACTCACATATTAACATCTGCATAGAGAACAAGAGTTCGTGATTTAGCTTTTCAAATAACTGGTTGACCAGTGTGCTTCTTGGCAATAAAACCTCCAACATTTTGTTGATTTGAGTTATTTTGCACATTGCTGGTGGTTTTAATGTTTAGTCATGTTGCACACGAGGCCTTAATCATGATTATGACAGTAATCTCAGATTTGACAAACAAATTGACAATGTAGTGAGGACAAGCTTTTATCAATTACGTCTTCTTGCCAAATATAAACCATTTTTAAGCCGTCATGATCTTGAGAAAGCTATCCATACCTCAATAAGTTCCAGACTAGACTACTGCAATGCACTTTATGTCGGAATCCCCCAATCCTCAGTAAGACGCCTCCAGCTTGTGCAAAATGCAGCTGCACGTCTTTTAACCAACACATCCAGACGAGAGCACATAACTCCCATTCTCTTTTCCCTTCACTGGCTTCCAGTCCATTTTAGAATTGATTTTAAACTTATAATGTTTGTTTTTAAAGCTCTGAATGGCCTTGCTCCATCCTATTTATCTGAGATTTTAACACTTCGGGATCCAACTTTTGCTGGAAGTGCCCAGGTCTAAATACAAACACTGGGGTGGCCGAGCTTTTTCAGTTGCTGCACCCAGGCTCTGGAACAATCTCCCCCCTGATACGCGTGTTATCTCTGATTTGAGCATCTTCAAATCAAAACTAAAGACTTATTTAGTCAGGATGGCTTTTTATACCTAATAGTGCTGTGAGTGATTTTTTTTTAAATTTTTTAATTTTATTTTTACTTTTGTTTTATGGATTTGTCTTTTGCTGTCCTTTTAATGCTATTGATTTTTTTTTTTGTAAAGCACTTTGGTCACCTGTGGCGTGTTGTAAAGGGCTCTATAGATAAAGTACATTTACATTTACATTTTATTATCGTGACACTTTTGGATGGTTTTAGTGATTCATTTTACTTATATGTTAGTTTGTCTTACATGCTGTCCCCTGGATGTTGGTGTCTTTGTCTCAGGTCAGAAAACAGATAAATCTCCCCATCAGTCGGTCACAGTAATGTTGGGTAAAGATGTGGTTCTGCCCTGTCAGCTGGATCCTCCTGTAGATGCTGTCTCCATGATTTTTGAGTGGGGGAGGCCGGATCTGAAACCCAGATTTGTCCTTGTTTGGCACGATGGCAAGGAACTTCCAGAAGACCAAAACAAGGCCTACAAAGGCAGAGCATCTTTGTCTGTGGACAAACTGAAGCGTGGAGACCTCCAACTGACCCTAACTGAAGTCAAGATCTCTGATAACGGGACCTACAGATGCTACATTCCAAAGATGAAGAAAGAAATGTTTGTCGATCTAATCATTGGTAAGTTAAAAAATCTGCTTTACTTTATATGTGGAGCTGAAGGGTCTGCAAAAAAGAGATGTGTCAGAGGTGAAGCCTTAATTTTCATTCAATTAGAACAAAGAAAGCTTGCCTTTATGCTGTATAGTAGTGTCTGAGAAACCAAAAGTTCACCGGTTTTTAATCAAAAAAGCACCATAGGGCAATTTCCTGACCTTCAGTCCTATTTGTTGGTCAAATTTAACTGTTATGCAGAAGACTGGTGGAATAATAGGAAGACCCTGAGAAAAGAGTGAGCTTTAGCCACCACAAAAAACATTCACTACCAACTGAAAGGTCATTGAGTTGCCCACTGCAGTACCTCTACATCCTACACAGGTGAACAGAATGGGTTCCAGACAGATAAACTAAGTGTTCATGCTAAAGATGCTACAACGCAGTGTCATAACATTTACTAGATCACCAAGTACCTCAGTGAAAAATACAACTGGCTAGCACACTGCTGAGCTGTTTAATGACCTACTGTGCACAGGTTTAGGGATGTAGGCCACCAAGGAGTCACCACTAGGCCATGACCTGGGGCTGGGGGGGCAGAGTCAAGCCTGACAAATGTCAACACACATTTGTGTTGCTCAGCAGCCAAAGTCAAGGCCAAGCATGACGGCATCTCTTATGAGCATTGTGCAGAGCAATATTTAATTTTCTTAAAGACCCTGTAAAGTGAAATAAATCTGTATTTAGGTTTGTTGTATGGCAGGTCACTGTGTTACAAACCCCTTAATCAAATTTCAGTCTAATAAAAAAAAACATCTCTAAGTTTATAAAATTAAGCTTCAAAATTATGAAAAATGAGGCAGTAAAATCTGCTCCAGGATGGTGGCGTCTGTTGAATGAGCTGAAGCCACGCCCACTCAGGAGAAATATGATCCTCTCAAATAAAGAAAAAACATCTATTCTGAATGGAGGAAAGCTCTCATGGCATTATCCTGCCTCTTGACTTTATGAACAGCGTACAGCAGCCTAGCTCTGTGCTAGAGACAGAAGCAAAATCTGTTTTCTGTCTCAGATCTCTGTTCTGATGCTTTCATTGATCCATAGACCACTGTGGCTGACAGATTTGGTAAATTTACCTCACAATGAACAAATTTAACTGACTTAACTTTCAATAAAGACATTGACATCAGCTAACAGCAGACTGGACTGAGATGAACTGCTCTGTGATATTTTATTGTAGTGTTAGAGGGGCGGGATCATTCCCAGCTCACATATTAGCCCCGCCCACATGAAAGCCAGCCAGGAAAGAGGTGAAAAACTTTCTAACAGTCCAAATCCAGAATCCAGTCACATGTAGATCTCAGTGTTTTCACATGTTTAGAGCAACCAGATTCCAACATTTTTAGTGTTAAGACAAAAACTCTGAATTTCACTTTACAGTCTCTTTAATGTTACCAAATGAAACGTTTATATTGAACAATACTGATCCAAATAATAAAGCATCAGAGCAGATTAGGAACTTTCCCAAATAGACATGAAATATGATGTTAAGATTTCTCTGGAAAGGTACTTCTTAAGTGTTTTTTTACACAGTACATTAGCACACTGGGCCAAAGAAATAATGAATATTAAACACTTATAGAGACAGAAAGAATTACAGTTCAATAACTACAGTTTTATTGTGAATTACATTTCTTTAACTCTGTTGGTTATTAATACCGTAAACTGTCATTTCCTAAATGTGCCATCTTTTGTTGGCATCCTGTTTCTGAACCATTTAGAACTGAACCAGTATTTCAATCAGAAGAGACAATAGAAGCGTGATCATTCTTTTATTTGAGAAGAAAACTTTTATCATAAAATTTTTATGACGAATCGAGTGTCTTTGGCATAAGACTCCATTGTGAAACCTGTCAGTCAAAAAGGGGTACAGGCCGTCAGATCAGGATAGGATACCCCCGAAGTCTTGACACTGGTGGTGGTGAGTGATTAGGAGAGGGATCCGAATCTTCTGAGGATGTGAACTGACTTAAAGTCAAAGAGGACTTGGATGCCGCTGAATGCAGTGTTCAGCTGAGACGAACGACTGCAGAGGGAGGAGAACAATTTTTAAAAAGAGACAGCGACATGATGAGTGGACACACGATTTTTAGCTGAGTCTGATTGGACAATTGATTAAGTGAGCAGACGCCCATTAACAGCGGATCACCAGGTGGGAGTGAAAATGACATAATGAATGAAAGGGAAAGATAGTCTTCCTGCTTGAACTTTTGCTGAGCTTCATTTTTTCAGTTTCATGTGTCCTTTCATTTTGGGTATTGTGATACTAAATTTGGCATCAGTATCAAAATTAAACATTTCTGGACAACACTGGTATGTAACAGTAGACACCGTCTCATTAGCACATGACATTCTGGTTGTTTTACAAATTTATCCATTATGACACTGAGCTACACTGATTTGCTTCTCTGTTAGGATGATTGAATATGTCCAACCACCAACATTGGTCACATTTGGGGAAAAAAAAAATACATAATGATAAAATATGGGGTCAAAGTTCAGCTGGACAGAACTCCAGAACTAGAATAATAACTTTCTTGGTATCTCTCCATCCTCAGGTGCTGCCTCTCCACCTAGCGTTAGCTTAGCAGGCATGGATAAGGCCAACCATGGAGTGATGTTGGACTGTGAGTCTAAAGGCTGGTACCCACAGCCTGAGCTGATGTGGCTGGATGCTGAGGGACATCTCCTTTCTGCTGGAGCTCCAGGATCAGTCAAAGGTCCTGATGATCTCTATACTATCAGCAGCAGAGTGACTGTGAAGAAGACAGCCAGCAACAACTTCACCTGTAAACTCCAACAGAGGAACATCAACCAGACCAGAGAGAGAAGCTTCCATGTTCCAGGTAGAAAAATAACAGGATTCAGCTTCAGAAACATTAAACACTAATATTTCTCTCAAACATAAACTCCAGTATCATCTGGGTATTTACTTTCTTCTCTTTCCAGATGATTTCTTCCTGGTTCCCCGTAGTTGTTCCTCTTCTATAGCCATCAGTGTGGTGTTTGTCCTCATAATTATTTCCATTTTTGCCTTCATGGCCTGGAAACTAAGAAACAACAAAAAAGGTGAGATGAAAAAAATACAATTAATAACAGGTAAAATATTTTATGATTTGTCTCATGATAATGTGAAGCATACATGAACAAACACCAACAAATACGTATGTCCAACTGTTTTTCACTCATCATTTTTAATATTCAGTGTTTTAACACTAAAGTAGAATAAAAATATCCCATGTTTAGAATTATCTACCAGTTTCTAAGGCTTCCTCAATCAGATGGATAAAAGTTTCCCACAGTTCAACGTGTCTCTATAAGAGAGGCACAGTTAGGTTTATGAGATCATTGCTTGAATCACATAAAAAACTTTTTTCAACCATTTCTGTTTCTCCACAGAGAAGAAGAAAAGAAATGAAGACAGAGAAGCACTCAGAGAGTCGCTCATGATGGAGAGCAAGAAAGTGGAGGAATTAGAAAAGTTAAAACTTTCAGAGGATTCACAGAGGAAAGAGATAGAAGAGTTGAAAGAAACACTGATGGGACTGACAAGAGAGCTGGAGAAACAAAGAGATTATCTCACCTATAAGTGGAAGGAGGCTGAGAGTCTGGTTAAGGAACATGAGAGAAAGGTTAAATCAGTGGAGGAAGAAGTTTCTGAGAAGAAGGGAGATTCAAAAGAAAAGAAAGCACAGGGGTATTTAAAAATCAGAGAGATCTGTAAGGAGGCCGGCTGGAACCATGAGAACTTCAGAAAGAAAGAAATTCAACATATGCAGATGATCACAGACAAACTGATGAAGATGACGATGGATGCTGTGAAGAAAATCAAAGAGATGAACAACAAAGAGAAGGACAACGAGAAGCCATCTATGAAACACACATCAGAGAAGATGGACCAGAAAACAAAGATGCAACCTAAACCAGGGACTCAACATGAACCAGGGACTCAACATGAACCAGGGACTCAACATGAACCAGGGACTCAACATGAACCAGGGACTCAACATGAACCAGGGACTCAACATGAACCAGGGACTCAACATGAACCAGGGACTCAACATGAACCAGGGACTCAACATGAACCAGGGACTCAACATGAACCAGGAACTCAACATGAACCAGGGACTCAACATGAACCAGGGACTCAACATGAACCAGGGACTCAACATGAACCAGGGACTCAACATGAACCAGGGACTCAACATGAACCAGGGACTCAACATGAACCAGGGACTCAACATGAACCAGGGACTCAACATGAACCAGGGACTCAACATGAACCAGAATATCATAATAACCCAGGGGTTCAACATAAACATCAGAAAGGAAAGAAAAATAAAGATTGTATTTTGTCTTAGATTCTAAAGAGACGAGAGCGGACTCTTGACTTTTTTAAAGTGCATATTATTAAGAATAACCAATATCTCATTGGATGATGGCAAAACAAAAAAAAAAATCTAAGAGATGCTAAACAATGTAGAGAAGCACGTTGGATAAATACAGAAACTAAGAGGAGGTGGAGAATCAGGAGAAGATTTTAAATATGTATTGGAAAGAAAGCTAGAAACAACAAAACAGCAAGTCTTTCTGTTAAAAATAACATTTTACAAAAAAATGGATCAGTTACTGAAAATATAGAATTTATCTTTACTTTAAAGTGACTTCTGAATTCTAAAAGTGTAAAATTAGAAATATTCATTCACCCAGTGCTTTTCTACTATAAGCTGATCTGACCTTAACAACATGACCTGAATCATTTTATAGGTGAAACATGAAGACAAAAAAAGAAAAAAAAATTCAAACATTCATTCAAAAGAAAATTAAGTAAACCAGAACATTTACATTATAAACACGTTTGTGTGTAGAGTTTGTTTTTTTTCAGCTATTCGTTACAAAGTTTCAACTTTACATTCAGTCTGTATTTTATCAGGAAAAATAATTATATTTCAGACAGTGAACACTGGCCATGTCTTAAATTTAGTTTTTATGTAATTTTTTTTTTTTTTGGTTTAATGAATAAATAAATATAAAAATAAATAAATATGATCTGATGGATATTTACTCATCTTGAGAATTCTGAGTGAAAATAAACATTCCTGTAAGAAAATATTTTTTTATACATTTCATTTTGATAGAATAGACCATTTTAAATGACTCTGTTGGTGTGGTTTATGTCAGGGTCAGGTGTGTGATCCTGAAAGGGGTTTTAAGTTCTACTGTACTGTGAGTTTGAAGTTTAGGTCGTTGATGTTGTTGTTTTAATTTTAACACAAAGTTACCCACAAGACCTGAGAATTTTCTAGCAGGAGCAGGAAGCACAAACAGAAACAGCATGTTTGTCTCTGATTGTGAGACTAACAGAGTCTGAACCACTGTGTAGTATAGTTATAAAATCATTAAATGATGAGTCTAAGGTTGAACTTGATGACATGGTGCTTCCTGATTCTTTCCTTTCAAAAGTTGTAGTTTATTTTATATATAAAACTTCTTTTTCTCTTTTATCACAATGTAATGATTGTTTTGTTAAAACAATAAAACCGTGAAAACATTGAAGCTTTATGTGAGTGAAATTAATGATTTACCTTTGGAACAAAACTGTGCTGAACTAAATACAGTCACTGTTGGAAAAGAAAACCCAAAACTATGAAACATCCTGACTGTTGTGTCTGGTTAAACCACTGCTCAAAGTTCTTTGATTCAGTCAGTAACAAAACACTGATTAAACTACTGACCATAAATGATTAATCTAGGTATGGAATAAAACAACAGTTAGGGCAAAGTCCCCTGATAACTATAAAAGCTGCAATAAAAGACAATAAAGCTCATAAAACAATTCATTGTTTCTTTCTGTTTGAAATTCAAACAGTGAAAGAAAACTGCCCACCAGGAAGTCAAACCCCACATTTAAATATGATACAGGGACGACCCCTGCTGACAGACAGTAAACTTACACCTGTCCCAGTAACAGATCTACCAGCGGGAGATTTATTTGGCATCTTTAAATGTGAGAGCAGAAATACTGGGCATGGCAATAAGGGCCCCTCAAAGCTTTAAACTTTGTAGATGTACTGTAGAGTTTGTTGAAGGCATTCGAGAGTTTCTTTTGTAGATCTCAGTCAGATATGACTAAATTTCAGTTTCTGGGAGCAAACGGTGTCAGGGGCTGAATTAAAAAAAGAAGTATGGGAAGCCGCAAATCTATTCTACCTTCATGATGCTTCCAATGAAGCTCGCAGTAATTTTTGAATTTGTGTCGGGGGTTTTTTACCGCCAGACTAATGCCTCTGTGATCTAAAGAAATTTAAACCATTTAGTTGTGTAACAGGCAATTTACATGCAGCAGAGGGCAGAATTTGACAGTGTAAATATGTGTTTGTGTGGGGAAATATTTAATACAAAATGTATTTAGTGAACAAAAACCCTGTTGAACTTCATCCAGAACCAGATATTTGTGGTTTAAGTTCATCAGTATTTAGGTGCTTTTGTTTGGCATTTCTGACGCTTGTATCCATGATCTCATTCTGTCTGTCATTACCCAGAGTTCATGACCAAAGGTGAGGGCTGGGAGGTAGATCAACCGGTAAACTCTGAGCTTTGCCTTCTGGCTCATCTCCCCCTTCAACACAAAGAACCGGAACAATGACTGCGGTACTGACGCTTCACCAATCTGCCTGTCAGAATCAGATGTACGGGGCAGCCTTGGCAAAGGTCAACATTTACTGTGAATGTGTCCGATTTTGTCTCAAGAATGTGAGAACTACTCACCTTTCTGATACCACTGGTTAAATAAGGCTCAGTGAAAACTTTCTTTTTCAAGTGTCCTTCTTTGATGGTCAGGTGTGTTTGTTTTTAGACATGCAGTGTCTGAAAGTTCACAAAGTGGACGCTATTTTAATCCCCCAGACTGAGCAACTGAAACCTGCTGCACATCGACTGCACAGGAAAAGGAAGTACTAAAACTTCACATCAGTTTATTATCTTTTATTCAGTCTTACATTCAGTCAGTCAGCAACAAGACAGCATGGAGGTCTCTGGACTTCACCCAAAACTCTGTGAGTACTGAGACTGTCCTCTTTTCTGATCCAACTCAGAAACACTAAAGATTACATCAGCTGATAACATGACAGAGTATTTAGATGCTTAGATGGTGAATTTATGTGTATTTTTCTAATGGACTGAGTTATTTTGTTGTCTTTCTAGTGCTGTATGTGCTGCTGCTGTTGACTGATCACTGTCACAGCTTTAACCACACTGCAGAAGTCGGTGAGTCGAGGCTTGGTTATTTATTTTACAATTTAAATAAAAACTCTCTTTTTCATGTTAAATTAAATATTTATGTCTTTTTCTCTCTCCACAGTTGCAGCTTTTCCTCAGATTGACCCAAACAGACTGCAATTCTTTGAGTATGAATCCATACAGTTAAACTGTGAGGGTTTTCCTGCCTCAAATGACTGGAGAGTGATGCAGGCCAGCTCATCCAGGACTACTCAGTGGGAACATTCAAAAAGATCCTTGAACATTTATCCTGCCTTTGCATCACACAGTGGAGAATACTGGTGTGAAAATGAAGAAGGAGAGAAAAGCAACACACTTAGCATCAACATCACTGGTACGTTCCTCACATTACTCAGATTATTTAGAAATCTGTGCTGAATTTATTGTCTTTTTTGTCAAACATTTGTTTTACTAGAAAAGAATCAGGAGTAAAGGGTCTGTATGTGGTTGGCACTGTCATCTCACATGAAGACGGTTCCTGGTTTAGATCGCTGGCTAGGGGCCTGATGTGGGAAGTTTCATGTTTCTCTGATTCTTCAGCCTTCAAACATGCTTGTTAGGTTAACTGGTGACTCTGAATTGTCTTTTGCTCAGAATATGATTACTTTGTCTTGTTGGCAGGGCTGAAAAGTTTGTTTGCCACATTAGCCACAGTGTATGCCAATGAGTATAAAATCAGTGAATCCATTGAGTATCCTACCTCTCACCCAGTGGATGAATAAATGGTGGGGATTCCAAGCCAGCAGGAGGACCTGACTGTAGGCTCTCTAGGTTTAACCTGCTGGAACTATACTCAATGATAACAGACTTTCAGCATGGCTGACAGCTGTGCTTTTCTGTTTTTCAGCTGGTGATGTGATCCTGGAGAGTCCGACTCTTCCTGTGATGGAACAACAGACCGTTACTCTGCGGTGTAAAAAACGACAATCACCCAAAAACTTTGTGGCTGATTTTTACAAAGATGGACATTTCAAAGAAACTGGATATAAAGGCACGATGACCATTCACAATGTGTCTTCCTCTGATGAAGGACTCTACATGTGCAGGTCTGGAGCTGGTGAATCACCAGAGAGCCGGCTGGCTGTCACAGGTGAGACATAGCAGCTACCAATCATTTATCAAAATAAAGAACCGCTCAGTAGTCTGTGAAACTGTTGAGTTTTTAAAAGTTGTTGGGTCCATACTCTGGTAAGATTGGAAAGGACTGCAGAAATGTAGCTCTGCCTGATGTTGCATGTTAGTGTTCAAAAATATTCTCATTAGTGGGGATGCTGAGCATCTACACCATTGATATTAGCGTCTGCCATTTTGTTTATTATTATTCTTCGGTGCCGGCTATCTCCTCCTTCATACTTTGTCATATCAACACCGTTTAATCTTTAAAAAATTCAGTTTCTCCGTCATTCGACTGCTATGACTTCTCGTTTCTAACTTTTTTGATTTTTAAAATATAGCTATTTTCATGCTATTTTCAGCTATTTTCAGCTTTTTTAATGCTATTTTCAGCTATTTAAAGGCTACTTTCAGCTATTTTTTATCCTTTTTAGCTATTGAATGCTATTTTCAGCCACTTTTATGCTATTTTATGCTATTTTCAACTATTTTTGTGCTTTTGGCTATTTTCAGCAGTTCCTCCACAATTCAGCTCTCAGCATCCCCACACAATTTAGCTGAAATTGCAATTTTGATCTAGTTGATTTTGACAGTGCTTAAAGAAAGTTAAATTAGAGACCAGCATGCATGTCTTGTCTTTATCTTTTAGATGTTTTTATCAGTACGGTAACACAAAGATAAGGCAAACATTTCAGAGCGTTTATATTATCCCAAAATTCTGTAGAAAATGGCATTTTTTGCAAAATATATTAATGTAATCACAAGTTTCATTGTCAGCAGTGTAACAGGACTTCTGCTTTGATTAGCTCCATAATATTCTGTATCTTCACAAATATTGTAATGTAGTAGTGTCGGTCTTTAAAGAGGCAGTTAAATTCCTATTGAATATATGATGCATTAACTCAAAGACCTTAAAACCTGTTTTTAATCATGTTTCCAGCATATAGAGCTCCAACACCTCAAAACATGACTGAAAATGTTCAACAGACAGCCCACCCTCATCTTCCTGCTTCCAACCCTGGATCTCAGCTCATCATAATATTATCAATTTCCATCCCTCTACTGTTTGTGGCCGTGCTGCTGACAGCCACTGGACTTCTTTATCATCAGAAACAGAGAGGTAAAAGTACTTTAAAAGGTTTACGTTTTTTAAATGAAATAAAATCACATTTCCAACAAATCATAATAAAGTCAAGTTACTTTTTTTTTCACAATCTCCAGCAGTATCTGCACGGCAAATGAAAAAAAAAAATCCAACTTTTTATTTTGCTTTTAAATGAAAATGTTCAAAATGCACGGGGCATTTTCAGTCATCAACATGTCCATTAATTCAAACTTATTCACCGTACCTGGATGAAAATTTAGAACAACTTTAAGAAGATCTGCTCAAATATCAGTTTCCAAGAAATTATTTTTGTCTTATCATGAACTGTTATATATCAGCGGATAAAAAATAGAATATTAAGTTATTTTAAAAAGGAGAAAATTATACATGTGGAAACAAAAATACCGACGATGTTTACTAGATGACAAACTTTAAACACACCTTTTCTGATTAAATGGTTTTGGTTTGACAGGCTGTTCAAATGATTTTCAAGTATAACTAATCTAAGATATTAGGAGATACTCTGAAAATCAAGACCTTGTGAAGGAGTGAGTTTTTTAAGTTTTGAAATATTTACCTGGCAATAAGAGGCAATATTATATATGTAGGTAAAAATACTGGAGTTTAAAAAATGTCATTGTCAGTGCATTCAGTGTCATCATGCTTTTCTCTGTGTAATAATGGACTAAAATAAATGTGGTATTTACATGTATTAACCACATGATATGGCTCTCAGGCTGCTCAGCAGAGAAGTCAAAGAACTTTAAAAATAAATTGTCTAAGAAGCCTAAAGCACTTCATAGTTTAATATTTTACATTTACCATTACATGTAGGTATTTTTTTATGCTTTTGTATCAAAAAAGTTCAAATTTATAATTTATATTTATGCAAACTGATGATATTGTTCAGAGGTTCCTTAAATTCATTCAAATTTAAAACAGGTTTTTATCCAGACAGGAAGTAAGGTAACCAACGGTGGCACTAATTCCAAAATAAAGCCTGACAACAGTTTCCTTGAGACATCTCTTAGCATGACCTTTAACTTTAAATGAGTTTAATGTTAGTTTTAACTGAGAAGTCATTGAACTAATCAATGATCATTCCTTTTAGTCATTTTGTACATGCACTCCTATATATTCCTTAATGTAAAACTGTGTTGAACTGTTTTTTTTTTTGTTGTTGTTGTTGTTGTTTTTTGACAGAATGAACACTGTGAAGTTTTCTCCTATCATCAGTCATGGAGTCAGACCACACTGGTGTAGCACTGCAGCATTATTAAAATATTCAGTCTTAAAGATAGCATCATAAAGCATCTTTTGGAGATTGTTCAGAAATGTTTTGTATTGTTATTATGGACTCTAAAAATGTGCATATTTATTGAAACCATTCCATCTATTTAAAAATCTGATTCATTGTAATAAACTGTCAAAAGTCAGTAACCTGGGAAAGACACTGATAAAATTCTCTGCCTTCTCTGTTTGACTCTGTAGGTCAATGTTTACTCTGTAAGATACCCAGAGAAGAAACAGGTGAGCACTGGAGAAACATTAGCACCTTTATTTTGTGTTTAAGTAATATATATATATCACTCTGTATCATCTCTATTTATTTTTTTATTATTGTAATTCCCAGTCTATGAAAACACGAGTGCTGATCCCAGCATGATGCTCTATGTGAATGTCCCGAGGGAGGAGAATGAAAAGAGGTAAGTGTCATAAAAATCTATTTTCCCTCTTTACACTTAAGCTGTGTGTGATTTATTCTGTTCATGAGATTATATTCCGATTGTCTCATTTCTCTATTATTAAGGCCTAAGCACCAACCTTGGGTCGGCGAGGACCCAATTGTATTTTGTCTCTCAAAATCTTTCAGGCAATCCGAGGCCTGTTTTGGGCCCCTAATATAGTTTAAAAAGTCTATTTTTTTCTCAAAAACTGTCCCCCTGTGGAAATAGCCATCTGGTGGTGATGGCCTCGGGGGAGGGGGAGGAGGGGGGCACCAAAAGTGAGAAATGAAAATCAGAACACATATACTACGCCTTCCACATTATTATGCAAATGTTATTTTTCTCTTATTTTCCTAAAAATTAATGCAAATGACAGTCAGAGTATTTTTTCAAGTCATCAGCCATTAGAGCATAACTCAAATGTTTTTGAACAAACTTCATAATGATAACCTCTTTTTTTTTTTTATAAAAACCTCAAAATGCACTGTTCCACAGTATTATGCAAAACAGATTTTTAAAAGATTTTATAGGTTGTAAAGAACTGAAAATGGTCATTCATTGAATTTGCAGCATTGGGAGGTCATATTTACTGAAATCAAAGCTATTTCAATCAAAAACATCTTAACAGGCAAAGTTCCATTTGCAAATTTGCATAATAATGTGGAAAGCGATGTATATCATGATTAGACAAAAAAAAAAAAAAAAAACATTATGACCATCCTTTAAAACTAACAAGAAACACACAACAAACAAGGAATGGTCAAAATTTGGTGTTTTTTTGGCCCTCTCCACTGACGGACACTTTTCACATTTTAACAAACTTATCTGAGGGATTTAAATTGATCAACTCCAGAATTTTTTCACTCAAACTAGACAACCTTGAGACCCAAAGTTGTGTGAACTGTGAGTTTTCACCATACGGCCGTTATCAGAGCGGCCATTTTTGTCTATTTTTTTTTACAGTGAAATCACACCAATATTGCTTTATAACTTTTACGTGTTTATTTCAATCATCACCAGACTTCACAAGGATAATCACACATCGGTCCTGAATACATTCATGCAACAATATCATAACTTTGTCACAGCGCCCCCTTCTGCCAGTCATATATTTGCTCTGCTGATTTCTGCTGTGTTTTTTTATGTGTTGCCATAACAAAATCAGCCCCGGCACACTGTTTGACCCAGGCTTATGAATCTTGGTGTACATATAGGTCATCATCAGACCTATAAAAAAGCTTCTTGGACACATGCCCAAAACCCAACAGGAAGTCCCCAAACTTCATCGCAATTTCAAAATAACATATTTTTTATGGTGCAAATGGGCTTTAACCCCTCTCAACTTTTTAAAAATTCATTCTATGTATATAGAAAGTAAGTCTCATAATGTTGTCCAGTGTGTCATGACCAGTAAAAATAAAAGGAAACCATGTTTTTTTTCTGTCACAGGTCACACAGATGATCATGAAGAAGGACGGTTGATGTACAGGTACAGTACGGCCATTGTTCTCTAACTCTACAGCTTTTAGGACAGATGTCTGACAGTGGAGTGAGAACCTAATACTACTAGTTATAGTAGCATTTTTCTGGTAAGAAAGATGTTAAACAGCTTTCATTTCAGTGTAGAAAGTTTTTAATATTAGTTAACAGTGATTTCTTTGTTTTAGTGTCTGGAAAAAATTCAACTAACATGGAAAAGAAGTATAGGGAGAGGATTTTCTTTCCAAATTCCAATATTAGCTGTTTACCTGTATTATGGAGATGTTAATGAGAATCATAATGACTATTTTCAGGTCCTGAACAACTGAGAATTCATTGATATTTCAAAGCATTCTGGGGCTTATCTGCATGGAGAGGCCATTATGGTTGGGGATATTCACCAGTACTTTTTAACACATCAATTTAAACCGTACACCCACCCTTCATAGCGAGTTAGGAGCCTCTTATCTATAATGTTGCCGTCTTTTTCCCTGAACTTGTCTGTTTCCATTCATCCTTTCATTTGTTAATAATCACTCTCTGATGTCTCTCTTTCACTGCTGTGGTAATCAGCTGGTATGGCCGTCTACTCTCTTAAACTCTGAGCCAATCATATTCTGCCACAACCTCTCGTGATCCAATCATCCTGCTGCTGTCAGATTTTAAAACCTGCTCTCCTCTCTTCTCTTCCAGCCACCTCCATGACATCTCATCTGGTTTCAGGTCCTGCTCCTTCGTGCCATCCTGCATCCCTTCAACGCCACCTCAAAATAAAGGAGGCTGGTGCATTTGAGCCCTTCACAAAGGCGGAGGAGGCAGATGTTTGCCAGGAAGTTGACCGCAATGTCACTGATTCAATAGCATGTGTTAGCATTATTATCATCACTAGTGCTCTGCAGATTTGATCAACCACAGTTATTTTACATTTGTGTTTGACCTTCCAGTTGTGAGACGACTGACTATACCCACTGATCCACAGTCATGTCCTGCTTTAGTGTATTGTTATATTGTGTATTTTTTCCAGTTTTTTATGTGCAGTGATTTCTTAAAGGCAAAACACCAAAGACCCAAACACTGAAGTAACAAAAGTTTTACACTCAGAACTTAAATAGTGCCAGTGGTGATGTTGTGTTAAGCATTTCTAAATGTTTAAAACTGGAGGTGACTCACCACATGTACTAGGAGTGGATTAAAAAAGCTGTAGCAGTTAAACCGCCGTGTTCTTTCTGCTCGTCTGTCGTTTTAAACTAAACGTGACTCCCCACATATGAGAGCAGCAGATTTAAAAATGATGCAGCGGTTAGACCAACTTCTACCTCTGCTGTGTCTGTTCACACGTCTGATGATGAGAACAGAGCTGCTGAGAACTCTGGGAGATTATTTATGGTGACCAGCATTAACTGAAGTTTGACTTTAGACGGACACAACAGCAGTGGTTAAATATTGACATGCAATAGAAAAATACCACAAAATTCTAACTATTTATATTAACCTGCAAGAAAAAAGCATGAGCACACAAACACCACTGCAGACTGATGTGACAGGTGTGAGGATGACAGAGCTCAGAGCAGCCATCTACTGGACAAACATTAAAATATTTCAGTTTTTCACTCAAAAGCAACACAAACAATTAAAAAAAATACATTTAACAACCTGTAAAGGTTTGAAATATTTTCTGCCTTTTTCTCTTCCAGCTTTTTAATCTGCTGTGAATTCCTTTTTAAAATATCTTTGTTTCTTCTGTTTCAGAGGCTAAATATGTTCATTTCTTTATATTTACTGATAGATTTGTATTTAATATAATTTCAGTAAACACTCTGGACATTCGTCTGTTTTATAAACTTCACTGAGTGTAATAAAAATACATCAAATTTGATATTATCACTTGTCTGTTTTGTACGTTCCCTTGCCTTAGTATACTCTATGACAGCGGTTCCCAACCTGGGGTTCAGGCACACCTCAGGGGGCGCCAGAGATCTCAGACAGATCTCCTCTGCTTCGATGCTAAAAAAGAGATGTGCATGTATATTTTTTTAAATCATTATTAGAAATATACTTTATGGTGATGAAAAAATCTGTTCCTCTGAGATTATTAAGTTGTATGTTTATAAGAAGCAATCTCAAAAATTCCAACTTTAAAAGTTCATAAATTTTGACATTAGAAATTCCAAAATTTCAGGTTTTTAGAATTGTAAATTTACAACAGTGTAAAATCAGAGATTTTTTTAAGAAACCAAGCTGATGTAGTGGTTGGATTTCTGACTTGTGGCCGTGCTGCTGTCAGTCACAGGACTCCTTTATCACCAGAAACTGAGAGGTTAAATTACTTTGAAAGATTTACATTATTTAAAAGAAATAAATCACATTTAAAACAAATCATGATAAAGTCAAGTAATGTTGTTTTTTACCATCTCCAGCAGTATCTGACCAGAAAAATGGAAAAAAAAAATCCAACTTTTGTTCACCCTATAATCTCAGAAATTAGCAGTTTTGGTCCACATACATTTTCATCTTCTAAATTAAAATAATATATATAGTTATTTTTTTAGATGTGTGACTTTTTAAACATGAGAGTTTCAGTTTTGTCTTGAAAATTACCAGTATTATTTTCTTGTCTAGAGAGGCCCTCAAACACCATCATAATAATGGATAGTTTAAACATCTTTTTTGTCAAGAATAAGCACAGTGAGACCTATTATGTTGGGATTTTATCAGTGAAAACCAATATAATTGATGTGTGCTGTTTCTAAGTGGGTCCTTGGGGGAGGGGCTTAGCTTTCTTTAGTTACAAAGGTGGGGAACCTCTGCTCTGTGAGAAAGCCTTCAGAAATGATCAGAAAATGACATTTAGCCATTAAAAAAGTTAAATGTATTATTTAACAGATGTGTATTTTTTTGCAGGAAGCACCAAGGAAAGGTTTTGTTTGCTAACTTACTCTGCAAAGGAAACTTCTCTGAATCAGTCTTATCAGACTGGATGTCAGGATCTGCAGTCGGCTAAACGACACTGAGAAGTTAAGATTAAATCTGCCTCATAAAGAGCAGATGAACGATGTTTCCCTTGTGCTCTCTCTCCCAGTCCTTGTGAGTGTTTGTGTGCCACACCTGACAATCAGCGATCAGGGACCTAAGTGGGTCACCTGGATCACACACCTGCATCCCATCAGCTAATCTGCCTTAGTGCAGGAAGTCCGGTTCCAGCTCCCCTCATCACCACATCATTACGTCCACTCTGTGCTGCTGTTGGTCGGCCACTATGCTCACTTTAAGTTCAGAGATTGTTTATGCTTTTGTATTTCTTTCAGAGATTTTAATAGCCTTTTACTGTGTTCAATTCTGTAACTTCTAACATCAAGACGACTCCTCAACCAACACAACTCATCCTACGGAAAGCCAGCAGCATCAGAATTCATTCATTCATCACTACTCCCCAGTCTCAACAAAAAAACAGACTAGAACTTCTGGGTCTGAGAACAGAAACGTCAGACCTCACAGTTGACACCCTCTCGGCTCACTGGGTATTGTGTGTTTTCTAGAAGAGGCGGTTCCATCTAGAAGTGTAATATAAAACCTGTTTAATGGTTCTGAAGGTCAGAGAGGCTGTGACAGGATACATAGCAATAAAATAATCCCACTGACACCACAGCTGTGAAAATAATCAACTCTGACACCCTCAGATCACTGAGTGGACAAATCTAAAAGTGTGTTTGAAGTCTAGTCTAGCATGGTCAGCCTCAGACTGAAATTATCCCATACTGTTTCATTTGCGAAGACCAAAAATATATAACTGGAAAAAGGCAATAAAAAAGTAAAACAAATAGCTTTGTAAAGATCTCATATATATCTACAGTGCTTAACAAATTTATTAGACCAGCAGTCATAAAAACAAGAAAACATAAATATTTTAGAAACCTTTCAAAAACCTGTTTAAAACTAAACACTAAAACTGAGAACGTTTTACCATTTTGAATAGGAATGAGGAATTTCAAACTGAATTCACCCAAATTTGAGCCGGCTCACTGGGCTTCTCTGAGAAGTCAGAAATGAATCAAGCATAACATTCAACCACTAAAACTCATTTTTCTGTTCAGGAATGACAGTAAATAACTATAATTTGACATTTTAATCAAGAAATAATAATGTGCTTTACTATTTTTTTCAGGTTTTTTTGTATATCGGTAAATTTGAAAATTCATGGATAACAATAATAATTCTATTTTAGCATTAAAAATATCATTTGGGTTAAAGAGCTTCTACATATTGGTGTATTAACCATTGCAGAAACATAAAAAATGATTTTGGTAATTACCAATGCTGTTAATTTGGGCAGCTGTGGCATAAACCTTACTTTGGTTAGGGTTAGGGTGGTCTAATACATTTGTTAAGCACTGTGTATATATATGAGGACACAATGAATACCCCCTATGAAAATTTCAGTTCTTCTCAAGTATTTCCCAAGTGCTGTTAAAAAGAGTGGAGAGTTTTTCACACAGCTTTTCTAAACTTCCAAGTTTATTGAGGTTATAAAGTTGTATATTTTCAAGAAAAAAAAGATATATCGGAGTTTAAAAAGTTATGAAATATTTGAGATTATAAACACAAGAATGTGAAGATCTTAAAATCACAAATTTACAGCATTGAAAAGTCAAAAATTCACAAGAAACCAAACTGGACTAACCAAACAATGCTTACATAACCCCAGTTTAAAGATATGCCTGTTATAGGCACAGATGATATCAATCATGTGATGATTCTGAGCTAAAACAAGAGTACTTCCTTATTGTAACAATTATCTTTGGATTAGGCTCTCAACTCTAAGAAAACAGCTTCATATGGTCTGATTTTCTTCCATGCAATCAGATATTTTGGACGTCATGGTCTGAAATATTCCAAACTTTGGTTCACATACATTAAATCAGAAATCCTGGGTACGCTGATCTCTGCAGCCTGAAGTTTTACAAACATGTCCAACAACCACAGAGCGATGTTCACAGGTTACCTAAAGTAGATTAATAACTAGTTACAGTACAGAGAATTCAGGCTCTGCTTTGTGTTCTTAAAATCAGGTCCAGATCAACAGGAAACTTGATTTATGGCCAGATCAATATCCACAGACTAGGAAACAGTCCGGATCTCTGTTGAGTCTGAATATTCTGATTTAAGCAGATATTAGACTTCCGTGTTTTGCAGCCCTGAGCAGTTGAGTTGCGCGCTGACGTGGCGTCAGTACAACCCCCTATTGTTGTGTGTAGCTCCGCCTTTTTGGTACGGATTGGTAAGGTTGGTACCCTTATGAAAAGTGGGACGGTACGAGTTGGTTTTTTGGGACCCATTCCAACTTTTGCTCTATGGAAAAAAATTGCATGCAGTTCCACACTGAACTGAGCAGGACCGTTTGGTGGAAAAGACTTATATGAAATAATTAGACCTATTATGTTGGGATTCTATCAGTGAAAACAGTTAAAATTGATGTTTACTGATGGGTCTGGGGAGGCTTAGCTTTTCTAAGATACAAGTTTGGAGATCCCTCAGGAATAAAAGGTTGGGAATGAACGCCCTGGACAATCCACCTCGCACTGTTAGAATAAAGCTCCTAATAGGCCTCAACAAATCCAAGGACCTGCTTTTTCAGTGTTTGTTACTCTAATCCATGAAAGTACAGGCATCATTCTCATCATTCTTCAACATTGTCTAGAAAGCTGATTTTCTATTGGCTCCAGCAGTTTCTCTCTGTTCAGGATCTCCCGTTCCCAAATTTCCTTCTCCCGGTCAAAGCTCCACTCAGCTTTTAACAAGTTTTCCTTTTCTCTAAGAAGTTCCTCTGGCTTCTCAAACATCCGTTCTTTCTCTGTTATCTCCATCTCCACAGACTGAAGCCTCCTCTTGTTCTCTGCTCTCCCATCTTCCATGATCTCCAGCTTCTGACTGAGCTGCCTTATTTCAGCATTGAGTGTGGCAGCTGTGCCATTAAGAAGAGTTTTCATGTTCCTGTGTCCTAAAATAAAAAGAGAGATTAGTAGCATAAAAATCATCTGAAAATTCCAGTTCAAAAATGTAAAATATGAATAAATACACAATAAAAGAACTAGAACATCCTTTTCAACCACGATTCAATGAAATATACCACAAAGATATGGAAGGTTCAGACTGATCATCTTTGTTTTATTGGAAATACAAACTCTAACATGTTTCAAAAAAGGTGGGACACCAAAAGAGAGGGAAAATTGTGGAATTCTCTAAAACACCTGGAACATTCTGCAGGTAAGTTTATTTGTAACAGGTGATCGTATCATGACTGGTTATCAAAAACACGCTCAGTTATGATGGGAATAGTCCATCGGTTCATGAACAGTGTTTTTAAAGTGTAGCTGAAGGAATTTAGAGATCTGATCATCTACAGTCCATCATATTATCAGAAAAATCAGAGAATCAGGAGGACTCTCTAAACATAAGGAGCAAGGCTCATTATTGGTAGTTAATCTTGAATATGTTTGCGCTCATTTATGTGGTATAAAGAATGATTCGTGACTTACTTCTACAACAACACAGAAGAGCCACCGCCAGAAGAGCAGCAGCCACACTGATCACAATCACATAAACCTTCCAGTCAGAAAATGTGCCACTTTGTGAGGCATCACCTGAGGAAAAAATACAAATATATGATGTTAGATTTAGTGGAAAATTCTAAAACTGCAAGATTAGCAGTCATTTACTAAGTACAGAAGACTGAAGTATACAGTTAGTGAGGAACAGACACAAAAACACACCCAGAAAATTATTTAACTGGAAGAAACAACAAAGTACTCACGGTTCAGCTGGTCATCTGAATGCTGAGACATGCTGGATCGCTGGCAAATATAATTCTATAAAAAAGAAGATTTTTAAGAGAAAGCACAGAAGAATTCTGCTCTCCTTTAAATAAAGACAAACTTTTCTATTTATGAAGGTGTTCAGATTTTAAATCCACAATAGGAAATGATGAATGATTTATCATTAAACTTTAACAATTAAATATATTTCAGTCTAACAGCTCACCTGTCGTGCCGTCCAGTCAGCTCACCTCAGTTTGTGAAAAATTTCAGCGACCAAAGTCTGACAATAAAATGATCAGTGTTTAAACAAGGCAGGAAGGTGTTCACCTGTTATAATAAGCAGCCATATCACGGATGATCATGAGGCAGCAGCTGTGTTGATGTTGAGTCAGCTAAAGTTTAAACTTCAGCTGTAATGATGGTCCTGTTATATAGTTTATCATGACTGCAGAAGGACTGCTGAGGCAGAGTTGAACCTTCAGTTCAGTCAGAGGCTTATGCCCCGTTTATACGACAATGTTTGGCTTCGTTTTCTGTTTTCATTTCCAAAAAACTCCCCATTCAGACGGCAATGTGTTAAAATCTATCTCCGTTCACATGAGACTGCGGGAAACACCAAAATCAATGTGGTGTACATGCCAGGCCAATAGACGGTGGTGTAATTCTGGTGCAGACATGGAATACGTCTCCGCTGATCCAAGTGATGGTGAAGTAAATCAACGCTTTGTTGGAGAAGTGCAGTTAAATTCAAAAGAGTGAGGAGCACGAACAATACACTGGTGTCGGCCATCTTTGTTTTGGGTTTCCTGTCCCAAAACATGCATCATAAGCCTACTCGCTGGTGGATATTTACTGCAGCCGCAGTGCGTATGTTTGTTTTCAGAAAGTGCCGTTTTCCCTGTTTACATGGAGACGGAGGCGTTCCACTTTCAGACACCAAAATGCTGCAGCCGTGTAAATGGACAAAACACTACAAAACTTTTGCGTTTTCACCCAAAAACGTTGTCGTGTAAATGGGGCATAAAATAAGTGAACAGCTATTTATTATGCTAATTTTTATTAAAATTAAATCTACAGTGTCTTCAGTGATTGGACTGTATCAAAATGTTTTCCTGTTCTGGGAAGGGCAGTGAGGCCAACAGACCCTGGTCTAGACCCCCTTTTATGGAGTCTAGACTCTGGTGTTAGTTGTTATGGGGAATCAGGATCAGACGAGTAGACTAAGTCGTGACATTTTTAGCCAGTTTAGACATGTGCTTCCCAATATAGGAGTTTCTTGGTGTCCTGGATAGTAAGCCCCTTTTTGGAAATGAAACAGAAGTGGGTCATTGTCAGTTTTGTTTAGATTGAGCTTGTGAGTACCAGTCTCTCTGCAACACTTGGGCTACGTTCACACTGCAGGCCTTAATGCTCAATTCAGGTCTTTTCTCAGATCTGATTTTTTTTTTTTTTGTGTGTGTGTGTTCACACAGCAGTTAGCTTCCAAAAGATCAGATACGTATCTGATTCAGAGCCACATATGAAAGTGGCCTGAATCTGATTCAAAAAGGTCAGATTCATTGTGACTTGTGCTGTTCACACTGTCTGAACAAAATCAGATACAGGTCACATGTCAGCACAACAATCAGACTCAGGTCACTTTTAACTGCAGTGTGAACGTAGCCTACCTTACTCTGCAAAGGAAACTTCTCTGAATCAGTCTTATCAGACTGGATGTCAGGATCTGCAGTCGGCTAAACGACACTGAGAAGTTAAGATTAAATCTGCCTCATAAAGAGCAGACGAACTATGTTTCCCTTGTGTCCTCTCTCCCAGTCCTTGTGAGTGTTTGTGAGCCACACCTGACAATCAGCGATCAGAGACCTAACTGGGTCACCTGGATCACACACCTGCATCCCACATCCCCTCATCACCACATCATTACGTCCACTCTGTGCTGTTGTTGGTCGGCCGCAATGCTCACTTTAAGTTCAGAGATTTTTCTGCTTTGTATTTCTTTCAGAGACTTTAATAGCCTTTTACTGTGTTCACATCCTGTAACTTCTAATATCAAGATGACTCCCCAAGCAACACAACTCATCCTATGGAAAGCCAACAGCACCAGAATTCATTCATTCATTGCTACTCCTCAGTCCCAACAATAAACCACCCTAGAACTGTTCTCCTCGTTTGTCTGCTTCTGGGTCAGAGAACAGAAACTATAGACCTCACAGTCTAGCTGACACCCTCTCTGCTCACTGGGTATTTTGTTTTTTTTATAGGAGGCTATTCCATCCTGAACTGTACTATAAAACCTGTTTAATGGTTCTGAAGGTCAATAAGGCTGTGACAGGATATATAGCAATAAAATAATCCCACTGACACCACAGCTGTGACTGTGAAAAAAAAAATGAACTCTGAGAAGACTTGAACCAGAGCACACCCTCAGATCACTGAGTGGACAAATCTAAAAGTGTGTTTGAAGTTATCTAGTCTAGCATGTCAGCCTCAGACTTAAACCATCCCATAATTTTTTTTTTTTTTCATTTTCAGGGCCAAAAATATGTAGCTGGAAAGGGACAATACAAAAGTAAAACCAATAGGTTTGTAAAGATCTTATATATGTGTATGTATGTGAGGACACAATTATTAGCCCCCCATGACAATTTCAGTTTTTCTCGAGTATTTCTCAAGTGCGGTTAAACAACTTCTGAGTTTATTAAGGTTATAAAGTTGTATAATTACAAGGGAAAAAAAAGATATTTCCAAGTTTAATGAGTTGTAAATTTTGACATTATATACACAAAAATGTGAAGATTTTAAAATCACAAATTTACAGCATTGAAAAGTCAAAAAATCACGAGAAACCTAACAGGACCAACCAAACAATGCTTACATAACCCCAGTTTAAAGATATGCCTGTTATAGGCACAGATGATATCAATCATGTGAAGATTTTGAGTTAAAACCAAAATGAAATAGGCTCTCAACTCTAGGAAAACAGCTTCATGTGGTCTGATTTTCCTCTATGTAATCAGATATTCTGGACGTTATGGCCTAAAATATGCCAAATTTTGGTCCATATACATTAACAATGAAAATGTCCTTTTTTCCACAAGTTTAGAAGTATTCAAAATTTGAAAATGTTGAGATTTTCCTCAAAAGTTAAGATTATCTTCATTTTTTCAAAGGTGGTCCTTGTATGCCATCATAATAACGGATAGTTTATACAAAGATCTTTTGGTGAGAACCTAAGAAATAAGTGGACCTATTATGTTGGGATTCTATCAATGAAAACAATACAATGGATGTTTACTGATGGGTCTGGGGAGGCTTAACTTTTTTTAGATATAAGTTGGGAGATCCCTCAGGAAAAACAGGTTGGGAATCAATGGCCTGGACCAGGGGCGCCCAAATTCTTTTCAGTGAAGGGCAAAAAATGAATCGGGGTGGAGGGTCGTGGACCAAAACTAAACATCCATGTTACAGTGCATGAAATTAAATATGCCTATAGCATAACTGTGCAAAATAATAACTCATACAAAGTAATTTTGAATAACACTATTCTTTATTGTGTTACACAGCATAAAATAACTGAACATCCATATGGTTCAAATACTAATTAGGCATACCGCCTTGAAATCAATTTCAGTAAAAAAGTTCTCATGTTCCCAACTATTTTTAAACTTTCTCTTATCGCCACCCTACCCTCCATGCAGCACAATGTTAATTTGTGGTCAGGAGAGGAAGTGCAATAATAAATAAATATTCAAAGAAATATTTAGAATGCTGGCAGACAGAAAATAATAATAATTTTTAAAAAATCAAAACTTTTAACATGGGTGACGGGCCAAAAATAATCACTAGTGGGCCAAAGTTGGCCTGTGGGCCCTAAATTGGACAGCCCTGCCCTAGACAATCCACCTTGCACTGTTAGAATAAAGCCCATTTTAGACTGGGAGTGTAACGGGTGCGTGGATTTTCAGTTTGATTGCATGTTAACAAGTCAGGGCTTTCAGACTGCCTGCATGTGCATCACGTCTTGCGTGGCGGATACACCCAGCTCAGGAGCAGAGTTTGTAGAGATTCGAAGTCTTGCCTATTTTTTCTGTGCACTGCGTATGCCTGTGGACCATATTAGACAGGAAAATGATAAATGGAGAGCCATATGTACATCGTTGTGGCAAATATGCATATAAAGTATGTTTACAGTGTGTTTCTTGATAACCCTGAGGAAGGCCACAAGCTTAAATGTGCTTGTTTGATAAAGCTGTTCTCTAGAGATCTACTTTTAGTGAAACTTTCTGTCTCCACACCAGTAGAATATGTCACAGGAAAGATAAACACCGTATGTGTCGAGTTAATTTTCCCTTTTTCCTGGTATCATTGCCTGCCCCTACTCGCTTGAGGCCTGGAGATCAACAGAGAACGCTGGACACAACTCAGCTGGCTTCACGTTACTCCATTTATTGGTCACAACAGTTGAAGTAGCAGTGGCAGTAGCAGGTTGATAATCTCAAAAAAAAAAAAAAAAAGATAAAGAATCAGGCTGTCATTAAAAGGATTCAAATCAATTGCCTTATTAATGTCCATTTTAAATACATTTTAAACAAAGGATCAACTGCAAATTTATCAGTTGACTTTCTTAACTCTTTAAATTATTTCAATCACTTTAACCTTGCCCTGATAAGTCTTGAACAGTTTTTAAACTTAAATTATTTGACCAGTACATTCAAGTTCATTCTTTATGCTTAAATATTTAAACTACTTCATAAATTTAACTCAAAATTATACATGTGAACTATTGTAACCACTTTAATGATTAAAATACATTGACTTAATGTTAATGTTTTAATGGTCTATTTTCAAATCAATCAATAAATAAATGGGCAATATTTAAATCAAATCAGATCAAATGATCTCAATCTCAATCAGATTGCCTTTTTAAGTTTAAACAACAAAATAGAATTAAAGATAAATCCTAAGATAAATCAGACCTCAAATCACCAGTGTCACTATGCCAGTGTTTAACATTTGAAATAGCAGGGCTTAAATTACCAGCACACAAATCATTTTAGCCTTTCAGTCACTAAATTAAAGTTATTATATTGTTTAGTGTGATTAAATTAAAGTTTTCCTCACCACTGGCGTCTCTGAGGTCTCCATGCAGTGATTCCACCACACTCTGTGTCTGATCCTTCTTATCACCTCAGCTCTACCCTCCCCCTCTATACCTGCACTGAGGAGTCTGGTTTGATCCTGCAGCCACTCTTTAGCAGGAAAGACGTAAATGACTGCCAAATAAATTAACCATGACATAAACATAAAATCAGAATGTCTCTAGATTGTCTCAACTGTATGAATGCTCTTCTGGTTTGTTTGAGTGTGATCGCTGTGTCTTTAAGAAGAGTTTTCATGTTCCTGTGTCCTAAAATAAAAAGAGAGATTAGTAGCATAAAAATCATCTGAAAATTCCAGTTCAAAAATGTAAAATATGAATAAATACACAATAAAGGGACTAGAACATCCTTTTCAACCATTATTCAATAAATATACCACAAAGACAAGGAAGGTTCAGACTGATCATCTTTTTTTTTTTTTTTTTTTAATTGGAAATACAAACTCTAACATGGTTCAACAAAGGTGGGACAACTGGGGGTCAAAATTAGCCCCCTGAGGACAGCGTTGTCGGATACAACAAAGACAGATATTTCTTATTCAAAGTTTAACAATTTTTGAAAAAGCAAAAGGACTTTTTAAAATGATTCTTTTTTTTCACTTTTTGGTCTTGAATAAATGGTAGAAGAAGTTTGTGGGAAAGAACCTTAGTTTGACATGTTTACTGTGTTTAAAACATAAAAATCTTTGAGTATAAATTTCTGATTCATTTCTTTTTCTTTTGCCTTTATAGTCCCATAAGTTCTTGCAGCTTACATATTCCTAAAGCCCAGGTTGTCCTGATAAAAAGGATGCTTAGAGCCACAGGGTTAATGTTTCACAATCTTTTTTATATACAGCGCTTAACAAATGTATTAGACCACCTGTCATATCTGTCTCAGAGACCATCCAGCATCATGAAGTGCTTTAATGCGGACTCTTTCATTGTCAGTCAGCTCTCCACGTTTTACCATTTTGGACAGGAATGAGGAATTTCAAACTGGCAGTCATACTGCATACTGCGTTTGGCAGGAGTATGCAGTAGGCCAATTTGAAAAAAAGCCATATTCTGCACAAGTTACAACAGCATGGCTTCACGGAAAAGGGGAGGGCTAGACTGTCTCCTACTAAAAATGAATTGCACGTTCTGAAGCACAAATTGCAACAATAAACATCCTGCACTGCTGAGCAACTGAAGCTGTACATCAAGTAAGAACAGGAAGAATTCCACATTCAGCTCTCCAACAGTTAGTCTCTCCAGGTGCTTCCAGATACAGAAGAGAAAGGATGTGATGCAGTAGAAGACATTTATGGAGCGGGTTGGAGGTACCAAATACTAAATGTGTGTACGTTTCTGATCCAATAATTGTTTTAATGAGTTTAAACTTCAAATATCTTCTCCTTGTGTCATATTCACTGTTTTCTGAGTGATATTTCAGATGTTCAAACATTTTTGGAATTGGCATTTCAGAGTTAGTTTAATCAAATATAAAAAAATAATTTAAAGATCTTCAGTACATTTATTTAAGTATAAACAAGGTTACGACACTGCACTGTTTGAGAACCAGTATTTTTAATAGTGAACGACATGTTGGGCTGTGATTGAAAGATGATTTAAAACTGAAGATCAATATATTTGATCATTATTGGTAGTTAATCTTGAATATGTTTGCGCTCATTTATGTGGTATAAAGAATGATTCGTGACTTACTTCTACAACAAAACAGAAGAGCCACCGCCAGAAGAGCAGCAGCCACACTGATCACAATCACATAAACCTTCCAGTCAGAAAATGTGCCACTTTGTGAGGCATCACCTGAGGAAAAAATACAAATATATGATGTTAGATTTAGTGGAAAATTCTAAAACTGCAAGATTAGCAGTCATTTACTAAGTACAGAAGACTGAAGTATACAGTTAGTGAGGAACAGACTCAAAAACACATCCAGAAAATGATTTAACTGGAAGAAACAACAAAGTACTCACGGTTCAGCTGGTCATCTGAATGCTGAGACATGCTGGATCGCTGGCAAATATAATTCTATAAAAAAGAAGATTTTTAAGAGTAGGACAGAAGGATTCTGCTCTCCTTTAAATAAAGACAAACTTTTCTATTTATGAAGGTGTTCAGATTTTAAATCCACAGTAGGAAATGATGAATGATTTATCATTAAACTTTAATTATTACTAGTAAATATATTTTTTTCTCACAGCTCACCTGTCGTGCCGTCCAGTCAGCTCACCTCAGTTTGTGAAAAACTTTAGCAACCAAAGTCTGACAATAAAATGATCAGTGTTTAACAAGGCAGGAAGGTGTTTACCTGTTATAGATGGAATAAGCAGCCATATCACGGATGATCATGAGGCCAGTCAGCTAAAGTTTAAACTTCAGCTGTAATGATAGTCCTGTTATTTAGTTCTTCATGACTACAGAAGGACTGCTGAGGGCAGAGCTGAACCTTCAGTTCAGTCAGAGGCTTAAATAAGTGAACAGATATTTATTCTGCCAATTTTTATTAAAATTAAATCTGCATTGTCTTCAGTGATTAGACTGTATCAAAATGTCTTCCTGTTCTTGGAAGGGCAGTGAGGCCAACAGACCCTGGTCTAGACCCCCTTTTATGGAGTCTAGACTCTGGTGTTGGTGGTTATGGGGGATGCAGGATGAGATGAGCAGACCAAGTCGTGACATTTTCAGCCAGTTTAGACATGTGTGTCCCAACTTAGGAGCGCCTTGGTGTTGTCCTGGATAGTAAGCCTGCACAGTCGTGTGTCTTACCTGCTGTCTGCCATAACAACCAGAGAGGGTGTGCTTTCAGTGGTTACACTTTTTCCTTGTCTTACTTTCATAACTATGATGATTAATATAATAGTCACAATATGATAACATGCCAAGTCTATTAATCAAAACAGTTTTGATTTATAAACTTTTTTCACATTACTTTAACATTTCAAAATAGCAAAACAAATTCAGTTCAAAATACCGACTCATCGACTGATTTACTGTTTGGACAAAAAAAGAAAAATAAGCTTGTAATCATCAGTGGGGTGATCTAGGTGTCATGTCTGTATTGTTCTCTGGTCATCTCCATGTCCTTCTATTTATCACATAAATTATTAGTTTGAAAATGAATTTTAATCACTGCTAGTAATATTGTGGTCATATTGATCCTTTTTTTAATCATTTAGTGGTGCAAGACAGAACATGACAAGTGGAGGACGACACACTTGAAATACTTGAATATATACATATATATACAGTGCTTAACAAATGTATTAGACCACCCAAAGTAAGGTTTCTGCCACAGCTGCCCTAAATTAACAGCATTGGTAATTACCAAAATCATTTTTATGTTCCTGCAATGGTTAATACACCAATATGTAGAAGCTCTTTAACCCAAATGATATTTTTAATGCTAAAATAGAATTATTGTTGTTATCCATGAATTTTCAAATTTACTGATTTACAAAAAACTGAAAAAATAGTAACGCACATTAATATTTCTTGATTAATGTGTCAAATTATAGTTATTTACTTGCATTCCTGAAGAGAAAAATGAGTTTTAGTGGTTGAATGTTATGCTTGATTCATTTCTGACTTCTCAGAGAAGCCCAGTGAGCCGGCTCAAATTTGGGTGAATTCAGTTTGAAATTCCTCATTCCTGTTCAAAATGGTAAAACGTGGAGAGCTGACTGAAAATGAAAGAGTCTGCATTGAAGCACTTCATGATGCTGGATGGTCTCTGAGACAGATATGACAGCTGGTCTAATACATTTGTTAAGCCCTGTATTATATGTATAAATATGTGTTACATATTTATACATCACATCACGACTTTATAACAGATGTGTTTTTCTGTGGTTGGAGTTAAAATGTGGAATTCCTTACAGAGCGATATGAAGAGCTGCCTGAATATATTTGAGTTCAAGAAAATGTTTAAAGAGAGACTCATAAGACATTATGAACATGGAGAATAGGGTGTTTTCCTATTTCACTGCTGAGGGCAGGCGTTGTCAGAGTCTTGAAAATGTTACTGTATTTTTTTTGAATGTTGCTGTAATATTATTCTCCCAGTTATTGTAAACTTGGCAGACCAACTGTTGAACATTTGTGTTTTGAGTGTGGGGTAGGAAATAAGAATCTTCTTCTCCCTGCTCCTTTCTAGCCATGAAGTGGAGTGAGGTTGAACGTCTCTTTGTGAGGGAATGTGGATTTTGCCATGACTAGAACAAATAAATGAAATTAAATGAAATATAGATATATGAGTGTGTATGTGTGTGCGTTTATTTGTTTTGGGGGAACATAACTGAAAGATGAGGAATATGAGTTGTGAATTCAAACTAGGATTAAAATGTATAAAAACATTAAAGACAGGGAGAGAGAGAGACTGTACAAATGCTGTACATATAGATGTAGGATGCATATAAGGAAAGGAATAGTTGAAGTGGAAGAAATAAAAAAAAATGATAATAATAATGAGAGAAACAAATGATTAAAGCAGACAACGGGAAAAACTGTGATAATTTTTACTTTTAAAGTTTATTCATCATTTATTTTGATGAGCTGTCAACAGGCACATCACTTTAATGAAGTTGATGCAAAGAATTGTGGGTCGTCTTTTCATCTCTCGTTTGGTAAAGGGTTGTCCAGTGTTTCCTCGGCTAAAGGAGAGAATAAAGGAAGCAATGAAGCTCCTTTCCTTATAAGTTAAGGAATTTTAACAGCCTTTATCATGGCTGATACTAAAACACTTCCCGATGGTTTCCTAAGATAAATTGTCTTTCCAACACAAACCTTTCCAGTCTGTGCTACCTTAATGTGCATTCAGAGCAAGAGACTGGCTTGGGGAATTCTCTGATACTGAATAAAGAAAACACACCTTTACACACCTTATCAGTACGCTTTACACTGTAAAAATAGGGCCTTAAATATGCCTTATCCAAAAAAAGGAACATTTTTGTCATTGTGTTAACTGATTTAAGTACCAACATTATTCCTCTTGGTTATTTTTCTTTTTCCTAGAATTACGAAGCTGGTTTTCTATTGGCTCCAGCAGTTTCTCTCTCTTAAGCATCTCCCTCTCACACATTTCTTTCTCCTTGTCAAAGTTCCACTGAGAGCGTAAAAGTTGTTCCTTCTCTCTCAGCAGTTCCTCTGGCTTCTCAAACATCTGTTCTCTCTCCGTTATTTCTGTCTCCACGGTCTGCAGCCTCCTCTTGTTCTCCTCTCTCT
Organism: Cheilinus undulatus; assembly: GCF_018320785.1. Lineage (NCBI taxonomy): Eukaryota > Metazoa > Chordata > Actinopteri > Labriformes > Labridae > Cheilinus > Cheilinus undulatus. The sequence goes on along the minus strand of NC_054886.1, from coordinate 33,235,794 downwards.
CCACTGTCACTCTCTCCAGGTCTCCGCTCAGCTGGATTTTCTGATTCTCCAGTTCATCCCTAAGTGTGGTAACAACACCACGAAATTGTTTTTTCTTCTTTCCTGTGGGGGAGCGAAAATGTAACGTTAAGGCAAAATTCATACTTCAGTTCCAAAAACGTTGGGGCATAGTGTAAAATGTGAAGAAAACAGAATAAAGTTATTGACAAATCTCTTTTAAATGATATTCAACTGAAAACAGCAGGAATACAAGAAAAGTGAGGTTCAAACTGATTTTTTAAACTTTTTTTTGAAAGTACACATATTGTAAATTTCAATCCTTTAACATTCCAAAAAAGCTGGAACGGGGCAAGAAAAGGCTGGGGATGTATGAGGCCCTTAAAGTTAAGTTTTGCATGAAATTGTTAACCATGCAATTAATTTTAATCACATCTTTTCCATTCTAACATTTCTAACCTGAAACATTAGTACTCTGCTACAATAAAGAGAATGTTTCCAAAAATCTGTTGATTCAACTTTGACACATGCAGTGTTGAAATTAAAATAGTTGTAATGTTATTGATTCATAGTATTGATTTTTTTCAGTCACTATTTTAATGACTGTTTTCAAAATAATTTGGGACTTACTTCTCAAAAAGCATGCCACACCCACTGCCAGAATAACAAGGAACAGGCCGATGCCACCGATCAACATCATGGAATTTTTACACATAGGAAAATTGAATTGACCTGAATCAGGTGGCATTTCACTGGGTAAGGCATCATCATCTATGAAGAAAAAGACATAAATAATCTTATTTTAAGTGGAAAGAGTCAAATCTGACAAAAACTGCCCACAAAAGAACATCCTGTAGCTCTGCAAATGGTGAAAAAGGCCTTGTCTGATGCAAAGAGCATGCACAAGGGTGAAATCTACACAAACAGCCAAGCAAACAGTGCCCTGGGTGTCCCTGTCCCGTTTGCACGCGTGTGAATGAGGGAATATTAAATATTTGGTGCGGAGTTGCTCCCTTTACATGCAAATAATCCTCGATACAAAAAGAACTGATGCCTAAAGATCGGCACTGTTTGCTACAGTCAGGAAAAGTGATGCAACAAGATGAATCTGGTGATTAACTCAGTGCTATTTCTTTCTCTCCCTCTCCTTCATTCCAAATAATTGATGAAGTTTTGATTTTTACAACACAAACTATAGTACCACACAGCAGTGATCATCAACTGGTGGCCCAGGGGCCACATCAGGCCCCCCACATCCTTCCATTCGGCCCCCAGAGCATCACCAAATTCAGAACATGTGCAGAGGAAAAGCTATGTTGTGGTATTTAATTATTTTTTAAAATAATCTTCCAACAGCTATTTCAATAACTCTAAAACAATGGGGACTAAAACAGCTTCATCAAGATGACTTTATAGTCCACCCATTTTTTCAGAAAACCACCTGTCAGCCATTATTAAAGAACATGGTTCACGCTAAACATGAATTTATCAGTCCATTCCTGATAAAACGCACATTTTCTACATCATGTTTTTGTGAATATTCAGCAAAAATCTCTCAATAGCCCGCTTTGTGGCTGGTTGTGATAAATAAGGCTGATCTCACTGAGCCTAAAACTTCACATACATTTGAATTAAATTAAAATATTAACCCTTGTGCCCTCCTCACATTTACAACCCTCTGGACACCTTCGGGGCAAAAATGTATACTCACAGAAAAATTGCCATTAAATCATCATGCATTAATATTTTTTTTCTACTCTTTAAAAGAAAAAAAATCTCTTTAACAACTTCAGACCTGCTCAAAACTACCAAACATTCAATAATTTTCAAGATTTTAACCCTTTTAATGCCAGTTTGATAATTTGAAATATTTTGTTTTTTACTAAAAAACACAAAAAATGAATTATTTTTCATATGATAAATAGCAGAAAGACGGGGCTTTGGGGGTGTCAAGAGTCTTGGATGGGTCAAAGATTAGCAACTAAATTGATTTGATTGCATTAATATTTTTTACATAATGTCAGAAATACCCTCCTGACATCTTCGAGGCAAAATGCCCCCACTGACTTCCATTAAAACCAGGTTTTTTAATCTCACTCTCATTGCAGTATAAAATCATGCATTCTTTATGTCAGCATTTCAATGTGAAGAAGTCTAGTGAAATTTGACATTTTTACCGTATTCCACCAGATTCAACCATTTACTCATTGTAGGACCATGCACCAGATTCTTGGATTTTACATTTTTGCCTCGAAGGTGTCCAGAGGGTGCCCTAATGTTAAAGCTGGCACTACAAAAAAAATACAAATGCAATGAAATCAATTTTGTTGGTAATCTTTGACCCATCCAAGACTCTTATCAGCACTAAAGTCCCATCTTTCCACGTTTAATGTTATGGGGGAAAAAAACATTGTACATGTACATTTTTGCCTCGAAGGTGTCCAGAGGGTACAAAATTCATTGAGAGAGTCTGAATGATATTGAAGAGTCAAACATGTTGGATTTCAAAAATTTAACTAGAAAGAAAAATTCCTGTAAAAATTCATGCCACAAGCTGTAAAACTGACAAAATTATCACAAATTAAAAAAAAAAAAAAGTTGAGAAAATGACCAAAAATGCCCGAGGAGGGCAGGAGGGTTAAACAAAAATATCTTAATAAGAGCATTTTTTAAATAAGTGCCTGTTTAGGACCTCTGCCACCTTTGACCTTTGCCACACAGAATGACTTTTCTTGACCAAGGACTGGGTCTCAAGCCTACGTATCAGTTTTATATTCATAATGTTTTATGTGATACAGTAGTTCCTGTGTTTTTGATCGTTATCCTGTCTCTGAGCAAACAGTCATGTTAAAATCATTTCATGTTCTCTGCATGTCTCTGAACTACGGAAGAGTATAAGGGCCACTGAAAAAAAAAAATTTGAGACGAATTTTTTTTTTTCACTTGTAAGAAAAAAGTCAGAATTCTGTGATTAAAGTCAGAATTCTGAGTTTAAAGTCAGAATTTTGAGTTTAATCTCAGAATTCTGAAAAAAAAATTGAGACTTTTTTTTCATTTAAAGAATAAAGTCAGAATTCTGACTTTAATCTCAGAATTCTGACTTTAATCTCAGAATTCTGACTTTTTTTTCAGAATTCTGACTCTTAGTGCTTTTAGTGTGGTATAATCATTCTTCTGGATCCGTCCCACAGTCAGTAACTAAGTGTGTAAGACTTAAACATGGCAGTCAGTGAGACAGAACAATCATCTAGAACTGAGATTTAACAGAAACAGAAGTACTCACAGCTCAGTGAATCATCGCGCTGTAGAGACATGATGGAGTCCTGGAGAATATTATTCTGTTGAACAAACAAGATTTTTTAAGCTACAGAGGATTTCTGCTTTCCACTGAACATAAAAATCACATTACATCTACAAAGAGCTGAGAGTTCAGATTTAAAGTAGGAAATGATGAATGCTTTATAGGTAAACTTTAAAAAGATTCAGTAGCGTTTATATTCTAGGAGCTTACCTGTCGTTCATCCAGTCAGCTCACTTTAGAGGCCAAAGTCTGACAATAAATTATATGAAGCAGGAAGGGATGCACCTGTTTGATATTTAAATCATTAACAGAAGTGTGTAACCCAGGTCAGTGGTTCTCAAGCTGGAGGTCGTGAGACACTAAGACAAAAAAAAAAAAAAAAAAAAAAACTAGGAATATATCTTAAATTCCACTGCTGTCACTTTACACCATTTTTGCCAAATTTTAGTCAGTTTAATTTTTTTTTTTCACAAATTTTAACACATTTTTGCCATTGAACACTTATTTTTGCCATTTTAAATCCTTTCCACCACTTTTTTCCGCCTGTTTTTGCCACTTCTAAACCCATTCATGGCACTTAAGCCTAATGTTGTCTCTCTTGACCCATTCTTGCCACTATTAACCCATTTTTACCATTTTTTATGCCCAATTTTTCCAATTTTAACCACATTTCACTATCTGAGATGCCCATTTTTTCCAGTTTGACCAATTTCTGCCAATATCTGCTTATTTTTCTTTCTCAGTCAGCACTATTTTGCCAGTTTATATCAATTTTTCTTCCCATCTCACCAGATTTCCACCCACTTTTGCCAATTTAAAGCCTTTTCAGCCATGTTTTCATTCCCTTTCACCACTATTTATGCCCATTTTTGCTGCTGTAACTCATTTTTGCCTCTTTTTTGGTCATTTTTTTCCATTCTTTTGTAATTTATGCCACTTCTAACCCATCTCTGCTACTTTTAAGATCCAACTTCACCACCTTTTTTTTGCCATTATTAACCTTTTTTTTTTTTTCAATTTTGAACCCATTTTAAATCTTTTTTTTTTTTTAATTTCATTTTTTTTTAACAAAATAGATTTAGATTTTTAAGAAGTCTATACACAAATGATTTTAAAAACACATATGTTTCTTTGATAAGAGTGGTTATTTTTCAGGTTAAATATAAAATATTCATATCACAGTTTAACTTTACAATGGACCATAATTTTGCTGACCTCCACAGTCCCCCAGTTTGGCCGGGCCCCAGAAAGTTCTCACCTTTACCCCCCCATGGACGGCCTTGTCTCCATATGACTATTCTCGAATGTTCATGGCTGTTAAACCACCTTCAGGTACAGTGGGGGTCCCCGGTCTCTGGCGCCTTTATTTTAGGGGTCCCTGGTCTCTGGCGCCTTTATTTTGGGGGTCCCCGGTCTCTGGTGCCTTTATTTTGGGGGTCCCCGGTCTCTGGTGCCTTTATTTTGGGGGTCTCCGGTCTCTGGTGCCTTTATTTTGGGGGTCCCTGGTCTCTGGTGCCTTTATTTGGGGGGTCTCCGGTCTCTGGTGCCTTTATTTTGGGGGTCCCTGGTCTCTGGCGCCTTTATTTTGGGGGTCCCCGGTCTCTGGCGCCTTTATTTTGGGGGTCCCCGGTCTCTGGCGCCTTTATTTTGGGGGTCCCCGGTCTCTGGTGCCTTTATTTTGGGGGTCCCCGGTCTCTGGCGCCTTTATTTTGGGGGTCCCCGGTCTCTGGTGCCTTTATTTTGGGGGTCCCCGGTCTCTGGCGCCTTTATTTTGGGGGTCCCTGGTCTCTGGTGCCTTTATTTTGGGGGTCCCCGGTCTCTGGCGCCTTTATTTTAGGGGTCCCTGGTCTCTGGTGCCTTTATTTTGGGGGTCCCCGGTCTCTGGCGCCTTTATTTTGGGGGTCCCAGGCTGAAAAGGTTGAGAACCCCTGACGTAGATCACAGTCATGAAATCACAGATTTCCATGAGGCCGTTTTGATGGAAATGTTTGTGTTAGTAAGTCTCTTTACCAAAATGATTGAGGTTTCTGTAGAGCAGTGGTTCTCAACGTGGAGACACTTACAGGGGGTCGCCAGATGCCTTAAAAAAAAATTCCCCTTAAAGCCTATTGTATCATAATAGATACACACTTTTTAAGACTTCTATCTAATCATCATGGTCAATAAATGACTTAAAAACCTTTTGAATAAAATCAAATAAATGATAAAAATGCCCTCCAGTGGATTATCAGTCACCAAAAAATTCTTAATGGATTAAATGTGAGACAAAAAATATACATGAATGACACGTTTTTGTTTTTGTTTTTTTTTTTTGGATTTTGGTAGCAGGTCAAATACATGTCCTAGTTCCAAAAAAAGATCATTTTCTGGTTGTTATTTCAGTTATCAGGCTTTAAAGTGTAATGAATATTTCTAAACAATTTTCCCAGCCAATTTTGCTACTATTATTTGCCACTTCTGCACAATTTGAACCAATTTTTGCCTCTTTTTTTGACCAACTTTTGCCACTTTACACTAATATTGCTATACTTTACCCCATTTTGATCACTTTTCCCACCAATTTTGCCAAATAAAACACATTTTAAGCACACTAAAGCCATTTTTGAATCAATTTAAAAACATTTCAACCACTTTTTCTGCCTGTTTTGCTACTTCTAACCCAATTCCTGCAACTTTCGACCTATTCATGTCACTTCATTGATAAATCCGTTCAGAAAGTGTGCTGAGCGGACTATATTTTTGTTCCATTGTGACTTCGTATCAATGGCCCGCTTATTTACTGGAATAGTGAATAACATTTAAATTCCCTAAGAACGTTATGGGATTGGAATGGCTATCCCAGTTATTAGTCAAGCCCTCAGGCGTTGCTAGGGAAAAGAAATTGTTTTTTTGTAAAACTTTCTATTTTGATCACAAAACGTATAAATCATACATTAGTAGTTTTTTAAATTATTTTTGTTGGCAAGTGACCATGGTATAAGCCGGTTAATGCCCTTCGAGGTGTCCAATTATCAGGGATTAATGGACTCCGCGTCGTCCATTAATCCCTGATAATTGGACACCTCGTCGGGCATTAACCCTTACTTAATCTACATCTTACGTTAGATAACCTGAAAACATCGCTCTGTGGTTGTTGAACGGGCTCGTAAATCTTCAGGCTGCAGACTATTTTAAAACCAGATCAGTGCACCCCGGATTTCTGACTTAATCTAGCTTGATTTTAACACCAGCTGAACTTTTACTTTATTTTCAATGCAGCAAATTCTCACAGTACAGCTCTAAACTTTCATATTTTGTCTTATACACCGTTATAGACTAAATATATTCACATATTAACGTAGCGTTACGACTCAAACCGTCTCTGTACACGTATTCCATCAGCTGAGGATCTTTACTGATGGCGGTTAACATCATTAAGATGTAGTTATTTTTTTAAAAAGCACTTGCAGCTGAATTAAAGCTGTTTACTGCTTATTCCCGACTGATTTCTGTCCCTCATCCTCTCTATAACTGCAGCTGGAACAGCTGACTCGCGCTGTCTGTGACTCCACATGCATGCTTTCACAGCCCCGCCCACCCAAGTGAGAGCACGGGTGTCTGTGGAAACGCAAACTATTTTGGGGTTTAGCGTACCAAACCATACCAAACCGAACTGAACCAAACCGGACCCCCTGATGGAAACACGGCTAAAGTTAGTTTGCGTCAAGATGACTAAAACTAAGTCAGTTTTTGTCAAGATGACTAAACCTAGACTACAATGTAATGCAGTTTTATGTCAGACATTCAAAATCTATGATATTTCTCCACTGTGGGTAAATCTGTCAAAGTACAACACATCTGTATCTATTCTGCCTCTCAGCTGTAGAAAGCAGGGACCCCAGGTTTGGCAGAGAACACACTACCATGATTTGGTACCGGATTTAGGCAAGAACATACATGCTTGGACTAAAAGTAAAAACTAAAATACGAGGACTTTTCATGGACTAAAATATTTTGAGTTGTCGACTTAAACTAGACTAAAAACCCAAAAAGGGTAAAAATGTGACTAAAACTAAAAGACGTTTCATTTAAAGACTAAAACTAAGACTAAAATTCAAAATAGCTGCCAACATTAACGCTGGGACCAACTCAATGTTAAAGTACATGGATTTGAATACAATGTGTTTACAGTTGGTGGAATGGTCAGGCGTCTGAATACTTTTGTCCATACAATGCAACATTATTCTGTCTCTATGAGACAATCATTTGATAATCAGATTGTTTGCTATCTTTATTTAAAAACTGAGAATGAAACTTTGTCAATGCTTGCAGCTTTATTATTTTTCACAGGAAAGAGAACAGTTTAATCTAGAGAGTACATTTTGCATGAATCATCCTTCACTTTCAGTCTGATCTTACAGGCACAAGGCCTCAGAGACCATCCAGCTCCTGTTGGTTCACTTGTCACATCGTTCCTTGTGTAGCGTTACAGCGTTAGAAAATAAAGAGAGAATTAAGAAGCACTCAGGGTCCAGATGAACATGATGGCACAACCAGTGATGTATAAACACACATCCACCAGTGTTGGTGCTCTAACAGTTCTTCAGCAGGCATTACCATCTTCTGACACAGACCACAGGACAGCGGTGGTGGCACCATAAGTCGTCCCAGCATTTGTGAGCTGTAGGTTTCAGTGGCTATAATGTTCCCCTCTACTGAGCAGCTTTTAGACGAGGTTGTTATACAATCATGGATGCCACAACAGGCTGATCAAAGATGTGATACAGCGGTTAACTGATTGAGAGAAAGAATTCTACTTCCCAAAGACTGAGTCTGCCTTGATGTTGATGGAAACGTTAATGAAGATCTGGAAAAAGCGCTGCAAACTCCAAGCCCTGGCCTTCTCCAGCTCCTTTTCCAGTTGATTTTTCTGCCTCCTCAGTTCAGCTGCCTCCTCTCTCAGTTGAGAGGCCTCTCTACGAAGTTTAGTGTTCTTCTTTTCTTTGGGGAAGTAAACATGTAACATTAAAAAAATCACCAATACAAATTCCGAAAAGGGCATTGTGTGCAAAATAAATTAGACTAAAGTACAGTTTTTAATCTCCTTTTAACCCTCTGAGGCCAACGTCATATAAGCCAAGAAGAAGCACAAGTTACAAAAAGTTTAACAACCTTTGAACCACACTATAGATGCTTACATTTTATCCTCTGTGTTGCAGTTCTAACGCTGCTTCCCTTGCTTTTGTAGCCCTTTTCTAGCGAGCCTGCTACTGCAGTCTTTCCGTGACATTTAAAAATAAATCACTCTGATAATGAATGTCTTTTCCTTTTTTTAATATATGTTCACTCTTCCTCTAACTTAGCATTAGCCACCATATCATGTTCCCAAAGCAGATGTCACATGGGCTGTGACAACCAATGGCAGGCTGTTCCGTCGTCACATCATGGTTTGACAAACAGTGGATGTGGATGAAGGGAGACAGAGAGGCTGTGCTGTGGCCCTCAGTGTCTCTGCAGACAGGAACTGTCTCCCAAGAGATGGGAGAACAGGTCTGTGCCAGAAAGTCTTTGTTATTATTGTTTACTGTGTGTCACAAAAAAAATCTTTGGCTTGAGGTTATCCACTTTGTGAAAGATTGTATTGACAAGTAGTTCAACAATTTATCAGCAATATTCCTCAGTGTGGGGGGAATTTAGAGATTTCCCCTGTCAATAACACCATAAAGTATGCAGAGATTCTGGAGACATCTACCTAAGTAAGGGCAAGGCTGAACACCAGCTTAAATTGTGACTTTGACCCCTAGGTCAGTGCTGCAGTATAAACCAACATTATTTTGTGATGCGTGTTACAACATGTGCTGTATTTAGCTGAAAAGCATTTGTACATAACCTCAGTTTTTGTTCCACACAACATCCCAGCTTTTTGGAGATTATGTCTATGAATAAGTTTCAACCTAAAAACCACTGATGAACTTCAATCACAACTTTTCTATTGTGATATTTTTCATTTTAAACAACACTGCTGCACTAGAGTGTTTGGGGAAAAAAAGGCATTTTTTTTATTGAAAGAAATGACACACACCTACTGATAACTGTTAGTGAAAAGAAAAGTTGAAGGTTTTTTTTTTTTTTTTTCCAAGCCACTAATATTATTACTTTATTCAGAGTAATTTGTGACTTACCTATATAACGGTATACAACCACTGTCAGAATAACAGCAGCCAAGGAGATGACACCGATCGATATCATGGACACATCCCAGTCAGAGTCAGGTGCCATGTCACTCTGTGAGGCATCACCTATGAAAAAAAAAAATATATATATATATATATATATATATATATGAGATCTTGGTTTTAGTGGAAAAAGGTTAAACGTACCAAAGAAACAGAGCCAGATCCACAGAACAGTAGTACTGCTTTTTACCCATCCTGTAGCTTTGCAAATGGCAAGAAAGGCAGAGTCTGATGCACAAAAGTAAATCTATGCAAAATGTACCAAACTGCACATAAAGGTGGCCTTAGACCTAATAGCGTTTCCTTTGATTTCATAGCTGCAGACTAAATTCCAATGTTGGAGTAAAATCATGCAGTTTTGCTAAAGTCGCAGCTCTCTCCTGTTGTCTCTGTCGTTAGTTTTAAGGTGGTCATAAGACTCAGTTTTAGCCGTTTTAAGGTGGTCTTTTTTTCAGCCTTGCTGTTCTGTAAGTTTTACTGAAGAGTATTAGGGCCACTGAAAAAAAAAAATTTGAGACAAATTTTTTCTTTTTTCAATTGTGAGAAAAAAGTCAGAATTCTGAGATTAAAGTCAGAATTCTGAGTTTAAAGTCAGAATTCTGAGAAAAAAAAAGCAGAATTCTTACTTTATTCTTCAAATGAAAAAAAAAATGTTTTTTTCTCAGAATTCTGATTTTTTTCTCAGAATTCTGACTTTAAACTCAGAATTCTCACTTTAATCTCAGAATTCTGACTTTAAACTCAGAATTCTCACTTTAATCTCAGAATTCTGACTTTAAACTCAGAATTCTGATTTTTTTTTCTCAGAATTCTGACTTTTATCTTAGGATTCTGACTTTAAACTCAGAATTCTGACTTTTTTCTCAGGATTCTGACTTTATTCTCAGGATTCTGACTTTAATCTCAGAATTCTGACTTTTTTCTCAGGATTCTGACTTTTTTCTCAGAATTCTGACTTTTTTCTCAGAATTCTGACTTTTTTCTCAGGATTCTGACTTTAATCTCAGAATTCTGACTTTTTTCTCAGGATTCTGATTTTTTTCTCAGAATTCTGACTTTTTTCTCAGGATTCTGACTTTAATCTCAGAATTCTGACTTTAAACTCAGAATTCTGACTTTAATCTCAGAATTCTGACTTTTTTCTCACAATTGAAAAAAAAAATTTTGTCTCAAAATTTTTTTTTTTTCAGTGGCCCTAATACTCTTCCATAAAGTCTTAAGTCTGGTCGGATGCTAATTGTGTTTCTCAGTGACGTGACCATCATCCATGACCAATGGGAGCCGGTGTTTTGGGTGAGCACATAAATTCTCTTCAGGCTTCAAAATATGAACGTAAGCGTAGATCGTTCTAGAGCCGCTCAGAGCTGCAGGCAGATCTCTGCTCCTGTGTTTGTCTTCTTTGTCTGTCAAGTCATTCCAGGTGGATATGACAGGAACAGTGAAACGTTGCTGAGGATTTTCAAAGTAGAAGCCTGATCAGTTTATATGTTGAGAGTACTCATGTTTTCATATGGTGCTTTTATTCTGAAGTGTTTCCAGGATAGTTCCTCAGTTGTTACAGTAACATACAAAGTTGCTTCGCTGTTTAACTTTCCTTTCATTTCTACTTGATGTAAATGATTTAAAAAGACTGGATAATAATGATAATATGCTATCTCCATCTCATTCTACATTTTCCTCTCTGCTCAAAAAATGTTGCGAATTTCCACCAGATGCATAATGGGAAATAATCTCAAGAGGAGTCATATTCTAGTCTTGTTGGTAGTGATCACCAGTCTTTGAAAAATCTTAGTCTGAGACTAAAAACTCAACAGCTTGCTGACAAATTGTCTCTAGATATGAGAGTCTTTAAGGGCGCATTCACACCAGAGCTGTTTGGTCCGCTTTAACCGAACTCTGGTCAGTTTCTCCGGATAGTCCGGTTCTTTTCGAGTGGTGTGAATGCTCACTTGAACTCTGGTCCTGACCAAAATAGCGGACTCTGGTCCGCTTGTAAACAGGGGGTCTCGATCCACTTCCAAACGATCCTTGGTGTGGTTCGTTGGAGGTGTGAATGCAAAGTAGACCAACTTGTGAACCAAAAGCAGGATGAGGCATAAACTGTAATGATATAAGGATTTATATGTGATTTAATCCGCTCAAATACATGTTGGTACCTCGCTTCGCGTCTGTGTAGCCATGGCAACATGTCGTAGTCAGTGCTGATTTCTTTGTCTCATGTAAAGAACGACATGCTGGACAGCTCACCACCTTGCCGGCTGCTCATAATGCCGAAATGCAAGAGCAGAAACCCCAAGACAGCGTAAATTCTGTGTTTTCATTGTTTTTACGTGGAAGAAAATACCGGCGGAAGGAGTTTCATCTTCTTTTACGCCTTCTTTTCTACTTGGTAGCCATTTGTTTGTGGCGACAGAGCCCCTAGCGGGCAAAGGTTGTAGGTGTTCAGACGGTTTGGTCGGCTTGATCAAGAGAGCGGTGTGAATGCGAACCAGACCAAAGGAAAGTGCAACAATGTTGCCATTTCTGTTCCAAAACGGACCAAGTCCCCCGACTATAAGGTTGAACATGACCTCAGAGTTTTAGCAAAGTCCTCTGGTGTGAAGCTGACATTAGCTGGTCCCACAACAGCTCAATAGGGTTCAGATCCTCGGACTGTGCTGACTTAAACATACCAGTCAGTGAGACAGAACAATCTAACAGCATCTAGAACCAAGAATTAACGGAGAAAAGCTATCAGCCAAAGTACTCACCGTTTAGTGGCACTTGTTTCTGTAGAGACATGATGGAGTTGAGGAGAATGTAGTTCTGTTGAATGAAAACAAAAAAATTATTCAAAACTAGAAAAGCCCTCTGAGAGCGCAGACCTGCATCATTGGCCCTATCTCCCAATTGTAAAGACTCTTTTAAAAAAATTCCTGGATCCAGACGGTGATCTGGATCACTCCCAAAATCTAATCAGTTCTTCTTTATGCCATTTCTGACATTTCCTGAAAATTACATCAAAATCCGTCCACAACTTTTTGAGTTGTGTTGCTAAGAAACAAACTAACTAACAAACCCTGCCGATCACATAATGTATTTGGCAGATGTAATAAGGCAGAGATTACAGAAGTACTCTGTTCTTCATGAAACAAATAAAATAACGGTCATAACTGTAAACTATTCCATGTTCAGAGACCAGATTTCTAATCCAACGTAGAAAATAATTGTTTGTTAAACTTTTAGATGGTTCATTATAAGTTAAATTCTAGTTTACCTGCTTTCCTGTCAGCTCACCTTCGTTTGTGGAACAGTTTCAGGGCCAAAGTCCAACAATAAAGATAAGGGTTTTTCAGATAAATGTAAAGCAGAAAAACAGTAAACAGAAAAACAGAATGTCAACCTGTTTAATAGCTAGAATAAGATACATCACTGATTTTCATCAGGCTGTTTTAATCCCACAGTGTGATTTAAGTGTTTGTGTGTTAGTAACTCTCTTTACCGAAATGATTGAGGTCAGGAGGAGCAGCTGTGTGAAGGTTGATCTTCAGCTGTAATGATAGTCCTGTTATATATTATTTCATGACTGGAGAAGAGCTGTGGAGGGCAGAGTTGAACTTTCAGTTCAATCAGGAGAAGCTCAGATATGAGTGAAAAGTTATTTATTGGTCATTTTTTAAAATACATACAATGTACGATGCTTAAGCGGGGTCCACACATTAAGATAATCGGGCTGTTTTTGTCCTGATTTTCCCCCTTCCCGACCAAGGACGGCAAACGCCCGATTATCTTATGTCTTATGAGATTATCCTATAAGATTATCCTGTGATCTGAGGTGTGTTTGTCCTGATAATCGGCTCAAAAAAACAGTCGGGCCCGGCAATTGTAAATATTAAACTTGTTCAATATTTACGACCAAAAATCTTTGTGTGTGGGGGAAGCCGAAGACTCTTGAGTCATGACTCCGTGAATGGTGACGTGGTACAGAATGTAGCCAATCAAGAAGCGAGCTGACCGAGGAACAAAGAAGCAGGCATAAATAAAAACAAGCATGGCTGACCTGCTGAAGCATTATAAAGTTTGGTGGACTTCTTTTTTTTTTTTAGTTCGGGATTTTTCCGTTATAAATAGTCCCAAGAACTCCATCATTCCCTCTTCTTGTATGTCGTCTTCCATGTTGCGTGTTGTGTTTTCCGGTTGTTCCTATGTTTCTTCTTCGTCGTGTTTTGTTAGATCACGTGTGATCACGCGGGATTTCTGTCTTGGAGGACGAGATTCTAAATCAATGGTGGGACAGAGTCATGATGTGTGTGCTGTGCTGAGATTATCGGAGCACACTTCACACAGTACGATCAAAACTGTTCAGTGCCTGATTTTTTTATCTTCGTGTGTGGGGTCTCTAACAGATAAAAAATCTCTTAAGATTAAGAAAATCCCTATGTGTGTGCCCCGCTCTAGACTCTGTCGTGATGTCTTCATGTACCTGTAGAAGCTGTGAAGCCAACAGCAGAATAGGAGACCGCCTCTATGAAGTCTGGACCCTGACAGTGGTGGCAGCATTCTGGACCAGATGAGGAGCAGGCTGACCCCAAACTACACTGTGCAAGTTTCAACCGATTCAGACGCAAATTTTGATGCATGAGAGTTGGGTATGACTCAGCAACATCTGTCTCACAATGAACACGAGGATGCGACAGCTGACCACAGTTTGACCAGCTGCTCTCGACTGATTGGATAGATTTCTGATGCATTTGATAATGTGGTCATGTGACTGCACAAACTCCTATATAAGTGCAGAATCCTCAACTTTGGGGCATTTTTTCCTTCCTATAAGTATTGGACAGCATCTTGAATTATCATTACGACAGCATGCATGCCTTTTAGGCGTGACTTCTCCGACTGTAATAGAGGAAACAGACAAGAACTGATCCAATACACTTTATTTATGCTAACGTGAGCTGTACTGGGGTTAGCGGACTTCAGAAACGCTTGACACTTTGAATTCCCATAAAAGGTAACAGAGTTCCTGTAACGCCTTACACTCCTGGACTTTACACGACATGAAGTTTAAGTGTTGATTTGAATCATAAACTGTAGAAAGAAGCGGACAAAGCCTGTATGACCTCAGATGTTTGATTATAGTGGGCGGACTCAAACAGCTTTTGAAGCCAATCCGGGGTGGCCTCCATAATAAAATCGCTGTCTCAGCTGACCTTCAGATCAACCTAACGGCAGACAAGAGCCCGCCCCATGAGCTTGACTTCCTGTCAGCTTAGCTTGAACCAAAGCTAGTCTGCTAACGTCTGCCTGTCAAGCAGATTTTATTTCTGTGACTTAATTTTCAGTTTACATTCAAAGTGTTTGCTAACTTTATTCATAAACATGTAAATGACCACTTTAAACAGTTTAAAAATGATAAGAAAGAAACTGAGAATGAAACTTTGTCAATGCTTGCAGCTTTATTGTTTTGCACAGGAAAGAGAACAGTTTAATCGAGAGAGTACATTTTGCATGAAGCATCCTTCACTTTCAGTCTGATCTTACAGGCACAAGGCCTCAGAGACCATCCAGCTCCTGTTGGTTCACTTGTCGCATCGTTCCTTGTGTAGCGTTACGGCGTTAGAAAAGAGAGAATTAAGAAGCGCTCAGGGTCCAGATGAACATGATGGCACAACCAGTGGTGGATAAACACACATCCACCAGTGTTGGTGCTCTAACAGGTTCTTCAGCTGGGATTACTATCCTCTGACACAGACAGAGGGAATACGGTGGTGACACCATAAGTCGTCCCAGCATTTGTGACCTGTAAATGTCAAACATGAAATAAGAGATAGTCATGGAACATTTCGCAAATTCATCAAAAATATGTTTACATTAAACAAACACATAATAGGCAAAGCTGAATGTTTTTGTGACTTAAACTTAATAGAAGTTCAGTCTAGAGAAATTTCCTACAAATAATGAAAACATGTATGAAAGGTTTGCCCTGTTTCCCTTATATACACTTTTTTGATTGTTAATTTGCAAACAAACAATTCAAACCAATATTTACCGCTGTAATTCATTTGCAGACAATCCTGATTGGACCCTGCCCCGTTGTTGGGCTCCCCACAGCACCACTTGCGGAAGTTGAAACAGGAACCATCGCTCCAGCGCCAAACACCCTCCTGGAAAACGGAAAAGATGATGCTGAGGACATTTAAGCAGAACATCATCCGACTCAATCACTGAAAGGTCCCTAGAGCATACAATTCAATCACAAAAAAAAATAAAAACACACAACTTTTTTAAGCATGAGGAACTTGAATTCTGCCACCAGAGTACTCTCAGTTATTACCTCTGCCAAGGAGGTTATGTGATCGGGTCCGTTTGTTGTTAGTTTGTTAGCAACATAACTCAAAAAGTTGTGGATGGATTTTCATGACATTTTGAGGAAATGTCAGAAATGACATAAGGAAGAACTGATTTGATTTTGGAAGTGATCCAGTTCACTGTCTGGATCCAGGATTTTTTTAAAGGATTTTGTACTATTGGGAGATAGGGCTAATGGCCGAGGTCTGCGCTGTTACCACTTCACACCAGGAGATGGCGGACATGAGTAACTTCAATCCAAGCAGTGTTTTTGGGTTCGTTTCGATTCAAAGTTTTGGAGTTTATAGAGTTTGAAAGACTCACACCTGGTCGAGGAGACGAGTCAGAGCGTAACAGAGACAAAGACAGCAAATTGTAGTGAGAATACTCACAATGCTGGGAGGAATAGAGGAATATTCACCCTCTGCCATGACTTTCAGTCGTCCAGTGAGACCATGGGTGAGACTGTCAGTGCATCTGTTGGCACCCGTAGTGAAGCCAATGCTTCGCCTCCATGTGTTTCCACCCCACCGGGGAGGGAGTAATCAGTGAATGCCATGGTGGGGGGCACATGGGGATGGATCCAGGAATTTTGTAAAGGATTCTTCACTATTGGGAGATAGGGCTAGTGGCAGAGGTCTGCACTCTTTGAGTGCTTTTCTAGTTATATATTAAAGTGAAAAGTGACTCAGCCACAACCCCTCTCAATAAGGGTTTCCTGGTAAAATAAATTTCAAGAAATTAAAAAACTTGGAGTGCTCAGAAAAGCCACGCCCTTTAAGTCTTGCACAACATTTTCATAAAATTTCATCATCAAGGTCTCCTCCTGCAGCAAACCAAAGTACTAGTCAACACAGTGAAATCCCAAGGAGGAGTTGGGTCTAGTATGAACCCCTGGAAAAAGGCCAAAAATACAGCAGTTTTAATGATTTGTTCAAATTGGCAGATTTCTTTTTGGACACAGGGGGAGGGACCCAAGTATTTATTTATTTATTTTTGTATGTCTCCTCAATCTGCATCAGCACACAAAATTTAACAGTTCTTGGAAAAAATCCTAAATCTCGATGAGGTCTTCCTGGTTAGATGTATTTGAATAGATACAAAAATCTGCAAATCTGAGTGCTCAGAGAAGCCATGCCCTTTAAGTCTTGTAGAACATTTTCATAAGTTTTCATGATAAAGGTCTCTTCTAGTAGTAAACCAAAGTTTGAGTTAACAAAATTAAACTCCTGGGTGGAGTTCCATCTAGTATGATAGCGGAGCAAGCCTAAGATATCCAGTTTTTTGCTTATTTACCCAGAGACCCTTTTTGTAGATCTCTCCAAGCTGCATTGTCACACAAAACTTCAAAGATTTTAGATAAAGTCATTCATGTTAATGAAGTGTTCCTCGATAAAAATAAATATATAAGAAATGTACGAATTTTGAGTGTTCAGAAAGACTTTCCCTTTCAGTTTTTTTTAAACATTTGATAACTTTTCATCATCAAGGTTTCCTCCAGTGGAGATCCAAAGGTGAATTCAAAACGATGAAATCACAAGGAGGAGTTTGATAATGTGCGATTCCTGGAATGGGCCAAAAATCCCCCCATTTTTCATTGATTGATTAAAAACTAGCAGATTTCCTGTGGGAGATAGAGGAGGAAGCCATGCACTTTTTTGTTGCCCTCTCCAAGCCACGTCATCACACAGAATTTCACAGACTTAGGACAAAGTCAGTATTGAGGATTTCCTGATTAAATAAATGTAAAATTTTAAAAAATGCATAAATAACTACATATTCAAATTCAAATGCTCATATGTGTCCATAGAGTGCATGTGGACAAGAAGCATTTCTTAAATTTATTCTATTTTTTTTTTTCCTTTACTTGTGCCGACCACATTTTTCAAAAGTAAGAAGTCTTGCTCCTATCTAATGCCACCCTTTGCCCAGTAAACTGCAGACTGTCACACACACCTCCTGATTTCCTCTTAAATGACGTTGCTGTGAGGATTTACCTTTTGGATGTCATTGCCTCCAAGCCAAACTTCCGGATTTCTACAGTTCCGTTTTTTCACGAAGGCTTGAATTTGCTTATACTCCCACAACGAGTGCACAGATGCCAGGTGTCCACCCAGGCTGCAGCAGTGTGCCTTTAGAGACGATAAATACGAGGATAAATAAATCCTAGCACATCATAGAAAAATGACTGATACGCCAAGTCATGAAACAAAAATAACATCACTAAGAAGAGAAAATCTCCCTGTACCTCAGCTTGCTTCCAGGTCAGATGTTGGTGAACATAGTAGAAATAGCGATGACCAATCCGATGCCAGGGGCATGTCCTCTTGGCGACACTGACATCTTAAAAGAGATCAACAAAAGATGCTGGTTAGACTGCATGAGTAACAGAATACATGACAGAGGTAAAGACATCATTTAAAACAGAGCAGAGCTCAGAACAACACATTCGAAATAATTCATAGAAAGACAAATCAAATTTCAAAAAACATGAGTTGAGAAAAACGAAAGAAAAGAATATGAAATCTCTGAAGAACTGATCTTTCTCTGCTTCCTGGGGTTCTGGCTCCACAGCAGCTGGAAAGTTTAACACTGCAGTTAGAGACCGCATCACTGACATCACATTAAATATGACTGAAACACTGTTAATATTATTTTAGTGCAGTGGTTCTCAAATGGCACTGGTGTGCCTTAAGGCAAGTCTAGGTGTGCCTTGGGGATCTGGCTGGGCCCCTGAAAAACCCAAGAATGGACCCTCCCCAGTTGTGATTTATTGATGATATCAGTGAATGTGTGTTGGATCAGTAGTATTGGTGCTGGCCTCATGGCTAACAGTTACCTCATTTGGCAAGCTTTTATGAAGTTGAAATTGCTGTTAAAATGATCAATTCATGCTACTTTTAACAATTTATCCCGTGTTTTGCCACTTATTTTGACAACTAAAACCATTTTTGCTGCTTTTTGTAAATTTTGCAACTTTGAAAAAAAAATTAACCCACTTTTGCACATTTTTGGCAACTTTTAGCTGCATTTTTGCTCACAATTTTTTTATTGGGTTTTGCCTACTTATGCGATTATTTAGACATTTTTTTGGCCATTTTTTTTCCATCACTTTGAACCCATTTTACCAACTTTTAGCAACTTCAACCCGTTTTTGGCATTTTCTGCCACTTGTAATCTATTTTGCCTCCTTCTTGCGTATTTTCTCTCACTTTGCCTTTGTTTGGCAAATTTTTGGCCAATTTTCCCCATTTTTTAAAGTCACTTATAACCCATTTTACCATCTTTTTACAACAATTAACTAGGGCTGGGCAATTAATTGCAAATTAGATTAGATCGCAATATGGCCTGCTGCAATATTCTAATCGCAGGCAGTACAATATTTCTTTAACCTGAAATGTGTCAGAATACCAGATACAGTTTTTTGCAGTAGATGTTTTATGCTCTACAACACTACTCAACCAAAGAGCTAAACAGTTTAAAAAAAATAAAAAATAAAAAAAACAAAAAAACTTTTCAAGAGCCACAATTCAAGGGGTGAAAAGTGGCAGGAATGGCAAAAAGTAGCAATAAAAATAAGTACAAAATGGCAAAAATGGTCAAAAGCAGCAAAAATATGTGAAAAGGGGCAAAAATTAGGAGAAAACAATCAGAAAGTAGCAAATATGGTCTAAAAGTGGCAAAAAAAAAAAGAAATGAGTGAAAAGTGACTAGAACGGGCAAAAAGCAGTCACAAGTAGCAAAAATGGGCAAAAAATAGGAAACAAGTGATATTTAATGGTAAATGGAAGCTTAAATGGGCAAAAAGTGGCCAAAATAATGGTGAAAAAGGGCAAAAATGGGAAAAAAGTGGCAAAAAGAAGAGCCAAAATTTGGGGGGGAAATGAAACTAGTGATATTTAATGGCAAACAGTCACTTAAATGGATAAAAGTGGCAAAAAAAAATAGTGAAAAAGGGCAAAAATTGGATAAGAGTTGAATAAATTGGGAAAAAGTTGCAAATTTGCCCCAAAAAAGAAAAAGAGGTATTCAATGGCAAAAGATAGCTGAAACGGGTGGAAAGTGGCAAAAATTGTAAAAAATGGCAAAAAAGTTATTTTTGAAGGTTTTCTGGGAGGAAAATATTTCAGATTAAAACATCAAAGAGCCACA
This sequence comes from Cheilinus undulatus, assembly GCF_018320785.1. NCBI lineage: Eukaryota > Metazoa > Chordata > Actinopteri > Labriformes > Labridae > Cheilinus > Cheilinus undulatus. The sequence continues at coordinate 33,215,799 of NC_054886.1, read as the reverse complement.
TGTAGAGTATCACTGCTCTACACCACATGCAAACAGTTTCTTTTGTGTGTTGTTGTGGGGTTTTTTTTTTTTTTTTTGCTTTTTTTTTTTTTGCCTTTTTTTGTTTTTTACAAAAATCTTACTTTTCTCCCTCACATATGTGTATTTAAAAATCTATTTTGTATTCACATGAATATGGTGTGCCTTGAGATTTTGGCTTAACCAAAGTAAGGTTTATGCCACAGCTGCCCTAAATTAACAGCATTGGTAATTACCAAAATCATTTTTTATGTTCCTGCAATGGTTAATACATCAATATGTAGAAGCTCTTTAACCCAAATGATATTTTTGATGCTAAAATAGAATTATTATTGTTATCCAGGAATTTTTAAATGTACTGATTTACAAAAAAAATGAAAAAATAGTAAAGCACATTGACATTTCTTGATTAATATGTCAAATTAAAGTTATTTACTGTCATTCCTGAACAGAAAAATGAGTTTTAGTGGTTGAATGTTATGCTTGATTCATTTCTGACTTCTCAGAGAAGCCCAGTGAGCCGGCTCAAATTTGGGTGAATTCAGTTTGAAATTCCTCATTCCTGTTCAAAATGGTAAAATGTGGAGAGCTGACTGAAGATGAAAGAGTCCCCATTAAAGCACTTCATGATGCTGGATGGTCTCTGAGACAGATATGACAGGTGGTCTAATACATTTGTTAAGCCCTGTGTTTTTCTAAGCACCAGCCCCTTAGAGCACTGGCAGCGGCGCATTGGTCGTTTGCTTTGTGATGACAGTTACTGGCCCAAGCACAAAACAAGCAATATCAAATCAGATGATGTGACACGTTTAACCACATATGCACCACATATTTTTAGACCATACAGTATTAAATAAATAAACTTATAGCACATATCATGAGAGTTTAATCACTGACCTGCTTTTACTTCCTGGGGTTCTGGCTCTGCAGCAGCTGGAAAGTTTAACACAGCCGTTATCGACCAGCATCACCAGAATATAACTGAACCATTGAACATCAGCTAAACTCACCATCAGCTCTACTCAGAGCCATCAGGGCGCAGACCAGAGCAGAGACAGCCAGCAGCTTCATGGTGAAGGTGAAGATCGTCTGGTTCCCTTCGGATTTACCTTCTCTCCTTTCTTCTCAGCGTAGCTCGGACATCACTGAGTGTGGGTACCAAACCAAAGAAGTAGCAGCTCTTTTATACCAATTTTTTGTCTCTTCATCTTTCAAAGAAACAAGGAACTGAACCCAGGCTTACCAAAGACTTACACAGAAATGCCACAGTCACCCTCATCCATGAGAAACGTTAAAAATCTTGTATTATCACGCAGGAAGGACGGTTAAAATTATGAAATGACTCAAAAGCGTTTCAACATCCCAGTGAACTAAACTTTCAGCACTGTGAGAATCTTTGCCTTTTTAACGTATGGGGCGACTCGGCTCAGGTAGACTCGGTCGTCCCGCAGTCGGAAGGTTGTGGATTTGATCCCCAGCTATTTGATAGCAGCAAAAAAAAGTAGGGACAGGGCCACGTTTAACCATCGTGTATCACCCCCTCTTCTTTTAACAACAGTCTGGAAACATCTGGGAAGTGAGGAGACCAGCTGATGGTGTTTTGGGAGAGGAATGTCCCATTTAAAAAAAAAAAAAAAAAATGTTCTGATGTTCCAAAAGTTTTCTCCTGGTCTTGACTGCAGGCAGACCAGTTCAGGGCCTGGACTCTTCTCCTATGAAGCCATGCTGTTGTGATGGATGTGGTATGTGGTTCAGCGTGGTCTTGCTGACAGAGACGTTGTCTGGATGGGAGCGTATGTTGCTCTAAAAGCTCTCTCTACTTTCCAGCATTGATAGTTCCTTTCCAGATGTTAGAGCTGCCCACGCCATAGGCACTAATGCAACCCCATACCATCAGAGATGCAGGCTTTAGAGCTGAGCCAGGAGAACAAGCTGGATGGTCCAATGTAGACATGGCATCTGTGGTTTCCAAAGAGAATTTCAAGTGTAGGTTCTTCTGACCACAGAACAGTTTTCCATTTTGCCTGAGTCTTTTTTAAAAGGGGGTTTGGCCTGGAGTAGATGCTGGCTTTTCTGGATGATTCCTGGGAGTGTTATGCAGTGATTTCTTGTACAGAATGCCTGTTTGGATGCAGTGAGGCCTGAGGGCCTAAGGAGCACCAGCAGCAGATCATCTTCTGCAGTTTTGACTTCTCAACGCTGTGTGTGGTTGTGTTGGTTGGTGTGGGTGTGTGTGTGTGTGGGTGTGTGTGTGGGCGTGTGGTGTGGGTGTTGAAATGGCAAAAACGGTTAACAGATTATCATGATGAGGATCTACGAGTCATGTTCGAAGAAGTACGAGGGAAAACTTGTGTGAAGATGTCACAATCACGCTCACAGGTCAGATTAACACAGAAGATCAAAGTAATGTTTAATAATGTGTTTCTTTCTCCTAAGACTTTAACCCTTTACCTGTGTCTAAAAATGGTGATTTGGACATATTTTGTTATTATGGCTGTAAAATAGTCAGGAAATGCCCTAAGTCTGAGAGCTTTGGTCCCTTTTCCCAGGAGTACTTGAACTTGACTTTTCAACATCTGGTTAATGATTATTGCACATTATATGGAATTGTCAGCAGTTTAAAAAAAGAAAAACACAAAAAAAGATTTGTTTTCATGGCTTTTATGAGAAGAAATTTTGTTATTGCTCATGAAGTTTTGATTTAATATTTGAAATGTGAACCTGTACATGTTTAGAACAATCACCAGTCATTTTTGGAGTCTAGGACTCTGGGTGTGCAAAACACAGTGCAAAAGATAACTATATACATAGGTGACAATTAGTGCAAATAAAGGTGGAAAAATGCATTCCCAACATTCTCAGTAACATATTGTTATTGCACATGACAGACACGCACAAATGCCACTATCTAACGCTATTTTTTGAAAACAAAACACCACTCTCGCTCGCTCTCCTTTTACTCTCTTCCTTCTCTCTCCTTTCTCACTGGTCTTCTGCCAAAGCTGCCATTTTTGCGGTGCTGTTCAACATTGCCGTTATATACAGTACTTAAAAAATGTATTAGACCCCCACCCAAAGTAAGGTTTATGCCACAGCTGCCCTAAATTAACAGCATTGGTAATTACCGTAATCATTTTTGATGTTTCTGCAATGGTTAATACACCAATATGTAGAAGCTCTTTAACCCAAATAATATTTTTAATGCTAAAATAGAATTATTATTGTTATCCAGGAATTTTTAAATGTACTGATTTACAAAAAAACTGAAAAAATAGTAAAGCACATTAATATTTCTTGATTAATATGTCAAATTATAGTTATTTACTTGCATTCCTAAACAGAAAAATGAGTTTTAGTGGTTTGTTATGCTTGATTCACTTCTGACTTCTCAGAGAAGCCCAGTGAGTCGGCTCAAATTTGGGTGAATTCAGTTTGAAATTCCTCATTCCTGTTCAAAATGGTAAAACGTGGAGAGCTGACTGAAGATGAAAGAGTCCGCATTAAAGCACTTCATGATGCTGGATGGTCTCTGAGACAGATATGACAGGTGGTCTAATACATTTGTTAAGCCCTGTATTTACCACACATCATATATTGCTGGAAAGCACAGATTCTCAGCTCTCTGTCAGCATTGGAATTTTTATCGATTGAGCAATTCTTCGAGGAGTTAGAGTGGGGACAATCTGTGTAGTGTTCTCATGATACTTCTGGTGTTTCGTTATGAATGCCCACATCATATGGTTGCAAGTACTGTAATGAACCATATATGTCATTCAGACCAGCGTTTATTCATTATAGAGCTGTTTTTTCTCAGTACAGAGTTTCATTTAGTCCTTTCAGAACTGTTTTTTATTCCTTATAGAAATGTTTCTACTCATTACGAAACATTTTCTGCTCCACACAGAATTGGGTAATGATTATGTATAGCTGTATCTTACTCTAAATAGACTGATCTTCCTCTTTATAGAAAAATACATCTTCCTCTTAATACATAATTCTGCCATTTCACCTATAAATGGCGTAACAACAAAAGGGGTGTTTGTTTGTCTTTTTGCAGTGCATCCGGAAAGTGTTCACAGTGCTTCACTTTTTCCACATCTTGTTATGTTACAGCCTCATTTCAAAATGGAATAAATTCACTTTTTCCCTCACAATTCTGCACACAACACCCATACATTACAATGTGAAAAAGTTTTTTGAAATTCTTGCAAATTTATCAAAAATAAAAAAACTTAGACATCACATGTACATAAGTATTCACAGTTGAATTTATGAAGGTGAAGATGAATTTATTCCATAGTGGAATGAGGCTGTAACATAACAAAATGTGGAAAAAGTGAAGCACTGTGAATACTTTCCGGATGCACTGTGTATTAGTAGGGCTGAAACGATTCCTCGAATTATCCGAGTGATTCAATTCAAAAAATTCCTTGAGGCTTCGCCTAAATCAGTCATGTATTCATATACGTCGATGCTGTAAGCCTCTAAAATTCAGCGCACTGACGTCTTGAGTCCAGCGTATTTTTCAAAATGTTTTAGCATCCTGAATGATTTGATAAGAATTATATTGATAATAAATTGACACTAATTGAATAGAAACATGCTACTGCCACAGACAGTGACTGTGAGAGAGAGTAAATAGGTGAAAGTTCATCATCATACAGTCAGGATTGAACAGGTCATAGAAGCAGTTTTATCGCTCAAAATGTGTTCTCCATGTCAGTGGATGGTCTTAAAGGTCAGATTATTATGGTTGGATGAACTCACACACAAAAATGTGCAAAATTTAAAAGTGATCACCCTTTCAAAAACAGACCATATTCCTGTAATCTAAAGGTTCACCTTTCAGACATCATCAGACCGCTGTGTGAATGATGGAGCTTTATTCTTGCTATAGTGTGAAATATTAAACTCATGAATAAAGCAGAGCAGGGGTTTTCAAAGTGTGTGAGAGTGAGCCTCCCCCAGGATAAAATTATTTATTCGGTGGACCCCCACCCACAGAAAGATTCAGATTGAAAAAAAAAACTTAACCATATTTTCAAACATTTATATCTAATTATAAATATTTTTAACATTTTTATATCTTTGATATTTTCGTCTGCTAATGTTCTTAAACATCCGTGTTTACCAGGTTATCAGTTATTTGGTTTCAGTGATGAATTTATTGCCAATACTACCTGATTATTCTGCTCTGATAATCCTTAAAGCAGCGTTAATCAACCAAACAGCCAAACTGTTGAAAAATACTGTTGAAAGAGCCACAATCTAAGAGGTGAAAAGTGACAAAAACAGCTTGAAGAAGCAATAAAAATAAGTTAAAGATGGCAAAAATGGTCAAAAAGCAGCACAATTGGTGAAAATGGGGATAAAAGTGAAAAAAAATGGGAGATAAGTGACAAAAAAATGAGTAACAGGTGGCAACAAAATGGTCCAAAGGTGGCAAAAATATGGCAAAAAAGATTTTAAAGAAACATGGGTAAAAAGCAGTCAAGAGTGGAAAAATGGGCAAAAAGTAGGAAAAAGGGTGGTCTTTCATGACAAGAAGGTGCTTAAATGGATGAAAAGTGTCAAAAATGGTATAGAGGGGCAAAAAGTTTCCCTTTTTAAGGTTTTCTGGGGGAATAATATTTAAAATGAAGACATCAAAGAGCCTCTAATAATCACATGTTGAGTATCAGTGCCTTAAAGTAACTATAAGTCCATTCATTTTGCTCCATGTGTAACAGGTTGAATTTTATTTTAAAATGCAGTCAGTTCAAAATCAACTAACATTAATTAAAAACAGTTGTAATGACATAGAAATGTGTTTTCATCGTTAAAAGGGTCGTAAAAACAACTGTTAAATTCATGTAAGGTTAAAAATGGTTACAAAGACTTAGGCTAAGTGTTAAAATCAGAATCCTTTTAAAAAGGTTTAAATGCTTTTAAAACTGTTTCTTGTTAAAAGTACTCTAAATAAAATGCTTTCCCTGTCTAGAGCAGTTATCTGTGATCTACCTGCTGAGCCTGTCTGAGAAATGTTACCTGTGATCGATAGTTATGCCTGTTTAGGTCACAAGGGGGAGCTGTCGGCCATGATGTTTCATTCTGGCAGAAGCTGATTGAATGGAGACGTTGTGTTAAAGTGTCCTGATTTCTATTACTCTTTCTCAGCTAATAACTTAATGTTTCTTTGTGTTTGTTCTTGAAAACGTTTGTGGAGATGTTGTGTTGTATTTTTAAGTGTTTTTAGCTGAGGTCTGGGTTATTGTTGGTCGAGTTATTTGCATTTTGTGACTGTTTTTGTCGTGTTTTGTGAATGTGTTTGCTGTGTTTGATTTGTGTGGGAAACAGGCAGCATAGAGATGCAGAAAAGATAGAAAAGAAGATGTTTTAATTTGATTTTGCTTGTAAAAAGAAATTTTATTGAGGAATTTTGTAACTATGTAAATAATTTCATTTTTAATTAAACTCTGGCAGAAGCTGATTGAATGGAGACGTCTTGTCCGAGTTTTCTCATTTCTTTTACTTTTTCTCAGCCTTCTGTAGGCCGTGACACATGCACAGCAGAGGGTAGCAAAGCAAATCACTTTTTGTCCTGGTCTATGGTTCCACGCCTCCCCTGAAGTTCTGTGGCTCCCCCTAGGGGAGGCTCGCCTCACACTTTGAAAACCACTGAAGTAGAAGATGTTAAAATGATTAAGTGTCCCTTTACTTTGATGGCAAATTGGAAAACAAATATAACCTACAATGAAATAAATAAAGTGTTGGAACCAAACATTTCCTGGGAGTGGATCCCTAAAACCCCAAATATGTATAATACAATGTCATTATTTAAGTTACTGATTAAAAAAATGAAATATTTCTTATTAGAGTACTCGATTATTCGTCAGAAGAATCAATGAAGTACTCAACTACAGAAAGAATCTGCAGCCCGACATATTAGACATAGTGTTGTAATATTACAGAAACAATGGTGATGAACACATGACAAGACCTCAGGAGCAGAGCACGAGACAAGCTGGTAAAGTTTAAGAAGTTTATTCAACAACAATAGTGCAAATGATGGTGAGTGTACTGGCTAGTGGTTGGAAATAGCACTGGCAGAGAGACGGACACACTGCAAAAAAAAAAAAAAGAGGACAAATGGAGTTAGACAAGGCAAAAAAGGCTTACTGAAAAATCACTAGATGATCAAAGGTTGAAGAGGAGTTACCTGACTAGAAGCTGTAGTACACAGGTGTCTGAAGGTTCATCAGTAGGTGAGGAGACCTTGATTGCCAAGGATTGTCTGCAGCTGTGACCGTCCATGAGTGACGGCAGCTGAGTTGAAACTTATGTGGGTGTGGTTAAAAGTTTTACTGCAGCAGAATTTACTCTGTATTTTTCCTCCAACACTCATGGTGGCTGGTAATAAATATACTCGATAAAGAGTACATTTTTACCGAGCCCGGGAGGTGACATGAACGTGTTTATTTTTTAATATGCACGTGCAATGGGCTCTATGCATGAACTTCTTCCGCATTTGGCGTTAGACCGCTCCCACACTTCCAGTTGAGAAGAGAATGGCGTTTGATGGCAAATTCATTGCGTTTTACTCGCTGTTTGCATGAGTTGCCTGAGCTGACTGTCAATGGCGAGTTAAATTTAGCTGAAGATGTACATTGCAGCACGCAGCAACGATGTCCAGAAGTGCTTTTAACCTGTTTTTGATCATTTTAGCATGTTTGGATGCCAAGCAATGATGGGAGAGTAAACACAACAATCAAAATAAAAATACCAACGAATCGAACAAATTAAGGCAGTAGAGGACGTTTAGATTCCGTTTTGGCTTAGCACGTATCGTTGGGCAGAAGTTGTGAAGCGGCCTTATTTTCCACCGGAAATACGCCACCCCCTGGAGCCCATTTAGTATCTCACGTGTTTTATTTGTATCTCTTGCGTGCGATTTCTCAGCATATCACAAGTGCGAGATAATAAATCGCACATGCGAGACACTAAAACACACGTGCAAGATACTATAACGCACATGCGTATTAAAAAAATTAACACGTTCATGTCACCTCCCAGGCTCCGTATATTTTACTGTTTTTTTAGTGAAATACTTTTTACTCTGGAAAAATTACTCCCAAGATTTTCCTTTGTGGAAGTCCTGACCTCTACCCCATCCAGCACCTTTGGGATGAACTGGAGCAGAGATTGTGAGCCAGGACTTCTGGTCCAACATCAGTGTCTGACCTCATAAAAGTCCAGCAGGATGAATGGGCCCAAATTCCAACAGAAACCCTCTGAAATCTTGTGGAGAGCCTTTCAAGAAGAGTGGAGGCTGTTAAAGCTGCAAAAGAGGGTCAGCTCCATATTAAAGTACATGGATTTGAATACAGTCTGTGTTGGTGGAATGGTCAGGCGTCTGAATACTTTTGTCCATACAGTGAAAAATAATTTTATTTCTGTGACTAAATATTCAGTTTTTATTCAAATTGTTTGCTATCTAAAAATTATAAGAAATAAAGTGAGAATGAAGCTTTGTCAATGCTTGCAGCTTTATTATTTTGCACAGGAAAGAGAACACAGTTCAATCTAGAGTACAGGTGTCAAACTCAAGGCCCGGGGGCCAAATCCGGCCCGTGGAACAGTTAAATCTGGCCCGCAAGATGACCTCATATTTCTGTTCTAACTGTCCCATCAGTCTGAGGTCTGCAGATTTCCTCAAGTATAAATATGTGAACGTATCCCTGATGATTTAAGATTTCCTTAAATCATAAAACCTGAAAAAGGAGTAAAAATATTTAGATAAGAAGTCAGTAATGTGGGAATAGAAATTAATTTGTGTTTTAATTTCACATTTTCAATTTAGCATCTCACAACTAGGACTCAAACTCACAATTTTGACTTCTCATAAAATATTTTGAACTTTAAGATTCATAATTCTAATTTTTAAGTCATATTTTGACCTTTTTAACAAGTTAAATTGTGTTTTATCTCAGATTTTCAACTCCAAACTTGGACTTCATAATCTGTAATTTGACCTTTTAGACTCACAATTTAAAATTTTGAATCAGATTTTGACTTTTAATTTCATGATTACAAATTTTATTTCCCATTTTGACCTTTTAAACTCATGATTTTGGCTTTCTTTTTAATATATTTGCCATAAAAAAAACATTATTTTTCAATTTGAATTTCATGTTTTGATCTTTTTGAACTAATAAATGTACTTTTCTCAGATGTGAGCCTTTAAACACATCTTTTCGACTTTTTAAATGTCAAAATCGTTTATCATCAGTGCTAAGTTTTTTTTCTTTTCTATATTTTATTACTGATGAAACAAGGTTGACAGTTTATGGTTACAACGGTGACCCTGTTAGGCCCTCAGGTTAGTCCTGAATCCAGAATCCGGCCCCTGCTGTGGTTGAGTTTGACACCCCTGATCTAGAGAGTACATTCTGCATGAAGCATCCTTCACTTTCAGTCTGATCTTACAGGCACAAGGCCTCAGAGACCATCCAGCTCCTGCTGGTTCACTTGTCGCTTCGTTCCTTGTGTAGCGTTACGGTGTTAGAAAGGAAATAGAGAGATTTAAGAAGCGCTCAGGGTCCAGATGAACATGATGGCACAACCAGTGATGGATAAACACACATCCACCAGTGTTGGTGCTCTAACAGGTTCTTCAGCTGGGATTACCATAATCTGGCACAGACGGAAGGACGGAAGACATTACACTGTATATCGTCCCAGCATTTGTGAACTGCAAATTTCAAGCACAAGACAGGAGATAGTCGTTGAGCATTTTCCTTAAAAATATGTCTGCACAAAACATGACCAACATGATTCTTGTCCTGGCAAAGAGATCATGAATATTAAACATGTTCAATATTTAGGACTGATTATCAGTGTTGGAGGTAACGTAACAAAGCAATCCTTCAGAGCAGTGGTTCTCAAATGGTGTGGCAAGGCACACCAGTGTGCCTTAAGGCAAGTCTAGGTGTGCTGTGGGAATTTGTGCCGTACATTATTACTACAGCTTTATGGTAAGTACAGTAACCAGGCCTGCCCACAGATCTGGACCCCTGAAAAACCCCAGAGAATAGGACCTCCACAGCTGGAATTTATTGCTGATATCAGTGCATTTGGTGCATTTGAAAAGCATGGCAAACTATTATTGGGTTGAAATCATTTATTCATGCCATTTCTACCCAAATTAACCAACTGTTCTACCCATTTTTGCCACTTCTTTTGACAACATAAACCATTTTGCTGCCTTTTTAAAGCATTTTTGCCACTTCTTATTACTACTTTTGACACATTTTTGCCACTTTTTGGGAACTTTTTGCCACATTTAACCAATTTTTGCTGCTTTTTTACCACTTTTGGCCCTATTTTGCTATTGTTAGGCCATTTTTGCACTCACTTTTAACCTCTTTTACCACCTTTAAGATACTTTAACCCTTTTTTGTAGCTTTTCTGCACCTTGTGATCTATTTTGCCACCTTTTTGCCCACTTTTGCCCTTTTGTATTACTTTTAACCCATTTTTGGTTTTTTTTCCACCTTTTTACATTTAATCCTTTTAGGCCACTTGTAACCCATTTTTGGAATTATTTTGCAAATTACAACTCATTTTTTGTCCACTTTTTTTTTTTTTTACCAGTTTTTGCCCATTTTTGACTTTGCTTTGCCACTTTTTGCCCAATTTTGCCATCCGAACGTAACGTAATGCGTTAGTTTTACAATTCAAGTAATCCCGTTATTAGTTACATTTTCACAAAAGTAATCCGTTACTGAAAGAAAAATCCTAAATGTCCTCTCTCTCCCGTGGCTTCAAAAAGAGAGACAGAAAAAAGGAAGCTCCTTGAAGTATCTACTCTGTTTGTCCTTCTCTCTTCCTGTAGTCACGTTGGCACGTATCGCCGTGACAGCAGAAGGTAAACATTCTGTGCCATTACACGTGCATTGTTAGCGTGTTGAACAGTGAGATGACAGCATGACACTGGGAGGCAGGCTTTAAACAGACAGAAGTTCACTCTGGATAAAATGTACTACAAATGATAATAAAAGCATGTATGACAGAAATGCCCCTCTGTCCCTTATGTGCATGTATATAGTATTTACCGCTGTAATTCATTTGCAGACAGTCCTGGTTGTTGGAATTGTTTGGGTCTCCACAGCACCACTGGTGGAAGTTGAAACAGGAACCATCAGTCCAGCGCCAAACGCCCTCCTAGAAAACAGAAAAGATGATGCTGAAGACTAAACAGAACAGCTACTAACTTTTTCTCTGTTGGAGTTGAAAAGGTCCCTGAATGATGGTTCAATGCACATGAATCAAAAAATAAAAATAAAAATAGATTGATTAATAAAACAAAGTTAAACATGAAGAACGTGAATGCTGCCAACAGGTAACTCAGTTCTTATTTATCTATGTGAAAGGTTTTCTTTGCCCAAAGTCCACCTGGTAATGAGTTGAAAGAGCATCAGATTTTCTGCTCCTGCAAGAGGAATCTGTTATAAGAAATGTGGATTTGTGGGCGCTGATCTTTTAAACAGTAGGTTAAAGGTATTGGAGGAAGACACACTGGGTTTTAGATTTTTTAATGATAAGGTTCTTCTTGGTGACCAGGATTTGGTCATAATTTTTCATCATCAAGGTCTCCTCTAGCTGCAAACCAAAGTACAAGTCAACAAAATGTAATCCCAAAGATCAAGTGCGGTCCCTGGAGTGGGCCCCAGTTGTCGGAGACTTTTTCAAATGGCTCATTTCCTGTTAGAGATGGGGAGTGACCCAAGAGACCTTTTTGTAGATCTCTTCAAGCTACATCAGAACAAAAAATGTCCTACATCCAGGACAAAGTCATCAATGAGGTTTTTTCTGGTGAAATCAATCTAATTTATCACTCTATGAGGCTGTTACTCATGGATTTATATCTTTTTAGAAAAAAATGGAGACAGAGACTTTAGCAGCAGAATGTCCTGAGTTGTTTTGAGAGTGCTTCTTTCAAAGGACAGTAAAAATCCATAGAGTGCATGCATTGCAACAGTAAGAAGTCTTGCTCTTATCTAATGCCATGCTTTGCCCAGCAAACTGCAGACTGTCACACATAAACCTCCTGATGTCCTCTAAAGACTTTGCTTTAGGGATTTACCTGATGTATGTCATTGCCTCCAAGCCAAACTTCTGGATTTCCATGTGTCTGCTTTCTCACGAAGGCTTGAACTAGATGAAACTCCCACAATGAGTGCACAGATGCCAGGTGTCCACCCAGGCTGTGGCAGTATGCCTTTGGAGAAGAAAAATGCCAGGATAAATAAAACATAGCACATAAAGAGAAAAGAGAGATACCTGATTATAAGACACCAACACCTCTTAACAAAAATCTCCCTGTACCTCAGCTTGTTGCCAGGTCAGAAGGTTGTAGACATAGTAGAAATAGCGATGACCAATCCGATGCCAGAGGCATGTCCTCTTGGCGACACTGGCATCTTCTAAACGTGGAAACATGGAAATGTTCATCAAAGTGCGAGTTGGGAATTTCACAGCAAAATTAAAGAAAGGAAGATTCAGTCGTTGAAGAACGGACCTTTCTTTGCTTGGGGTTCTGGCTCCACAGCAGCTGGAAAGTTTAACACTGCAGTTAGAGACCAAATCACTGACATCACATTAAATATGACTGAAACACTGTTAATATTACATTAATGTTGCCTCTGGTATTAGTCAAGTGTTTTATTCCAAGAAGCCCTTTAGGATAAAAATGACTTTCCTGAAAAAGGCCATCTGAAATGATTTAAAAGTATTTTTTTATTTCTATTTTTTTATGAATTCTTATTTTATCAACTTCAGTTCTGATCAAAATGTATCAAAAAGAAAAGTACTGGGTATTTGAAAGGTTAGCAAGACACTGAATTGATGCACTCTCATTGTTATTCTTAATATTCATAGTAGCATATAGAGTAGTGTACTGTATAAAGCAGGCGTGGACTGGCAGTCTGGCATACCGGGAATTTTCCCACTGGGCTGATGCCCTGTGGGCGCGGTATGACTTATTTATTTAGAGATTTTTGCTAAGCACCAGCCCCTTGGAGCACCGGCTGAGGCACATTGGCTGTTTGCTTTATAATGACAGTTTACTGGCCCAATCACGTCTCCTAAATGTCCGTTTACACCCCTTCCTCTCCACTTTGCTCAGGCTCGAAAATCAAAATGTTTGTAGAAAACGCAACTTTTTTTTTTTTTTTAACTTTATTGCAGGTTTTAAATACATATTGTTAAGTTTCATCAATCATTTCTTCCATCCTGCCATATTTATACACTTTTTTTTACATATTAAGGTTAAAAAAAAAGAGAAAAAACCAAAAAGAACGGGGGGAGGGGACTAAGGTAAATAGAGGAAAAACACCACAACAGCAAAAAAAAAAAAAAAAAAGAGAAAACGCAACTTGAGCGCGACGGTGACCAGCCTGTTGTTAGGGGCTGGTTTGAGCAAAAATGCCAGGGCTGAATTTTCCTCCCAGTTCAGCGCTGATATATAGTATATTTAGTAGTAAATATATATGTGTGTGTTTGTGTGTGTGTATGTTGCTAATTTTTGACATTCCACTATGCTTAGTGATATAAAAACTCTACTCCACTGATCATCAGCTGGTGGCCCAGGGGCTATATCAGGCCCATCAAAGCTTCCTGCTCGGCCCCCGAAAGATCATCAAATTTTAAAAAAAGGAGGGAAAGAAAATTCTCAGGTTTTAGTAGTATGCTTTGGCTTTGAATGTCTGCTGCTGTTAAATGTTGAAATAGTGTGAGAATGACTTAACATTTGATCTGTTATACAGAAATTTTACTGTCATAATTAGTAGATATTTGGGAGCGCGGATGGTCCAGTGGTCTAAAGCGCTACCCATGTATGCGGGCAGCCTGGGTTCAAATCCAGTCTGTGGCCCTTTACTGCATGTCTCTCCCCACTCTCTTCCCTGTTTCTGACTCTATCCACTGTCCTTCCTCTGTCAAATAAAGGCATGAAAAAGCCCAAAAATAAATCTTTAAAAAATAATAGTAATAATAATAATTAGTAGATATTTAAAAATAGGGTTAAGGCTGGCAGAAGTGCTGCAAAAATGACCAGATAAAGTGGTGAAAAGACGTTAAAATGTGGGAAAAATTGGTTAAAGAGGGAAAAAGGGCAAAAAGCATCATGAATTGGTTACAAATGAAAAAAATAGTTTAAAAAAATAACGAAATGGGTTAAAGAATGGCAAAAAAAAATTGGTTAAGGAAGCAAAAAGGGGCAAAAAGTATCGAAATGGGTTAAAGTGGCAAAAATACAGCAAAAATAGCCTGGAACATTAGTGAAAAGGTGTTCAAGATTGGCACACAAGGGAAATTATAGGCAGGAAAGTTGCAAAAAGGGGTTGAAGAGTAGCAAAAATGGGTGAAAAGTAGAGCTGTGAAAAAATATCAATGCGGCAATATATATCGATACTTTGACATCCGATACAATATCGATACTTCAACTCTTAATATCGATTTTTTGTAAAAAAATAAAAATTCATATTTCAGCCAAGTTGTTAGTAAAATACGGCTTCTGTACCTACACTGCGGTAGATGGCACCAAAGAGCTACTCTGCTGTATGTCGCTGCGGCATTTCCTGTAGAAGCAGTCAGAGTGCATAGGTGAAAGGAGCAAACATGGCTGACAAAATAACAACACCTGCACAAGTCAAAGCAGACGTTTGGAAGCATTTTGGCTTCAAAATTAAAACGGGGAGCACAAACAGTGAGTCACAGAAAGGAAATGCCGTTTGCAAGCTCTGTCTTGCTGCTGTGAAATATAGCGGAAACACCACCAACGTGTGATTTACATATACATCATCTCTATACTTTTCTTAGTTAACTGTGTAGATATTGCAATATATCACAATATTATGACATCCTGATATATCGTGATACTATCGTATCGTGACCCAAGTAATGTGATGCGTATCTTATTGTGAGGTTCTTGCCAATACTCACCCCTAGTGAAAAGTGGCAAAAAATTGGTCAAAGTTGCAACTATTGTTGAAAAAATGTAATGAAAAGAGGTTAAAAGCTAACACAAATAGAAGAAAAATGGCAAAATGGATAGGAGTGGCACAAAGGGGATAAAACATGCAGGAAAAGTGGTTCAAAAGGGGTTAAGAAATGGCAAAAATTAGGTTAAAGATGCAAAAAGGGATTAAAATAAGTAAATACTAGTACTAAATCACAATTATAGAGGGCCCATTCCCAGGGATTTTCAGGGGCCCAGCCAGTTCTGTTGTCAGGCCTGTCTCTTTGTGGCCTGCTGTATTATAGTTGATAGGGATAGATCTCACTGGTAATGACTAAAAACGTCCTGCATTTGAAAGAAAATACAAGTACTACAACAATAGTATGTCAACCAGACCAAAATGTTTTATCTAATTTTTGTGTAGTTGAAAGTCTGGCCCCCCAAGTTTCTGTCGAGACTAAATCTGGCCCTTGTGCAAAGGTACTTGATGACCCCTGCTCTACTGGATGATGTGAACACACCACTGCTAACTATCCCTACCAAGACCATCACTGAGACCAGTCGGCTAATACATGCAGCGACCTCAGTCACCCTAGAGATCCCTGGCTACAAGATGAACAGCAGTAGCCAGAAGAAAGGGAACCTTCCATGGAGAAGAAGACCATACAGTATTTAATAAATAAACTTATAGCACATATCATGAGAGTTTAATCACTGACCTGCTTTTACTTCCTGGGGTTCTGGCTCTGCAGCAGCTGGAAAGTTTAACACAGCCGTTATCGACCAGCATCACCAGAATATAACTGAACCATTGAACATCAGCTAAACTCACCATCAGCTCTACTCAGAGCCATCAGGGCGCAGACCAGAGCAGAGACAGCCAGCAGCTTCATGGTGAAGGTGAAGATCGTCTGGTTCCCTTCAGATTTACCTTCTCTCCTTTCCTCTCAGCGTAGCTCTGACCTCACTGAGCTTGGGTTCCAAACCAAAGAGGAAGCAGCTCTTTATACCATTTTATTATCTCATCATCTTTCAAAGAAACAAGGAACTAAACCCAGGCTTACCAAAGACTTACACAGTCACACACTCAGCCTTAAGAAACATTAAGAATCTTGTACTATCACGCAAATTATGAAATGAATCAAAAGCATTTCAACATCACAGTGAACTAAACTTTCAGCCCTGTGAGAATCTTTGTCAGGAGCAGGTGGGAACTTAATCTTTGTAATTTGTGGGGCAACTGCGGCTCAGGTGGACGGGTTCGATCCCCAGCTCTTTGATAGCAGCAAAAAAAAAGTAGGGACAGGGCCATGTTTACCGTCGTGTATCACCCCCTCTTCTTTTAACAACAGTCTGGAAACATCTGGGAAGTGAGGAGACCAGCTGATGGTGTTTTGGGAGAGGAATGTTGTCTCATTTTTTAAAAAATGTTCTGATGTTTCAAAAGTTTTCTATTGGTGAAAAGTCTGGACTGCAGGCAGATGAGTTCAGGACCTGGACTCTGCTGTTGTGATGGATGTGGTATGTGGTTCAGCGTGGTCTTGCTGACAGAGACGTTGTCTGGATGGGAGCGTATGTTGCTCTAAAAGCTCTCTCTACTTTCCAGCATTGATAGTTCCTTTCCAGATGTTAGAGCTGCCCACGCCATAGGCACTAACGCAACCCCATACCATCAGAGATGCAGGCTTTAGAGCTGAGCCAGGAGAACAAGCTGGATGTGGTTTCCAAAGAGAATTTCAAATGTAGGTTCTTCTGACCACAGAACAGTTTTCTATTTTGCCTGAATCTGTGTTAAAAGGGGGTTTGCCCTGGAGTAGATGGTGGCATTTTTGGTTGATTCCTGGGAGTGTTATGCAGTGATTTCTTGTACAGAATGCCTGTTTAGATGCAGTGAGGCCTGAGGGCCTAAGGATCACCAGCAGCAGATCATCTTCTGCAGTTTTGACTTCACCACTGTATGTGTGTGCCTGTGTGTGTGTGTGTGTGTGTGTGTTGAAAAAGCAAAAACTGCCAACAGCTTATCATGATGGGGATCTAAGAGTCAAGTTAGAAGACGAACGAGGAAAACCTTGTGTGCAAATGTCACAATCATGCTCTCAGGTCAGATTAACAGAGGAGCTCAAACTAATATGAAATAACGTCTTTTTTCTTTAAAGGCTTTAAATGCATCTCATTGGACAACGCTATGCTTCCAACTGTGAGGGAACAGTTTGGGGAAGCTCTTTTTCTATTCCAACAGGACTATAAAGACGTGGTTTGATGAGTTCAGAGTGGAAGTCCTGACTGCAACCCCATCCAGCACCTTTGGGATGAACTGGAGCAGAGACTGTGAGCCAGGACTTCTGGTCCAACATCAGTGTCTGACCTCATAAAAGTCCTGCAGAATGAATGGGCCCAAATTCCAACAGAAACCCTCTGAAATCTTGTGGAGAGCCTTCCAAGAAGAGTGGAGGCTGTTAAAGCTGCAAAAGAGGGTCAACTCCATATTCAAGTACATGGATTTGAATACAGTCTGTGTTGGTGGAATGGTCAGGCGTCTGAATACTTTTGTCCATACAGTGAAAAATTATTTTATTTCTGTGACTAAATATTCAGTTTATATTAAAATTGTTTGCTATCTTTATTTAAAAACATGTCAATGACCACTTTAGAACAGTTTTAAAAAGAAATAAAGTGAGAGTGAAGCTTTGTCGATGCTTGCAGCTTTATTGTTTTGCACAGGAAAGAGAACAGTTTAATCTAGAGAGTACATTTTGCATGAAGCATCCTTCACTTTCAGTCTGATCTTACAGGCACAAGGCCTCAGAGAACATCCAGCTCCTGTTGGTTCACTTGTTGCATCGTTCCTTGTGTAGCGTTACGGCGTTAGAAAGGAAATATAGAGAGAATTAAGAAGCGCTCAGGGTCCAGATGAACATGATGGCACAACCAGTGATGGATAAACACACATCCACCAGTGTTGGTGCTCTAACAGGTTCTTCAGCTGGGATTACCATCATCCTACACAGACGGAAGGACGGAGGACATTACACTGTACATCGTCCCAGCATTTGTGAGCTGCAAATTTCAAGCACAAAACAGGAGATAGTCGTTGAGCATTTTCCTTAAAAATACGTTTGCACAAAACATGACCGACATGATTCTTGTCCTGGCAAAACTGGGTACTTTTGTGTCTACAGGATCTTTAACGGGCCACACACAATACAATAAATGTGGCAAATGTCGAGCTGAAACCTCCTTTCTGTAGGACGGTAGCAAAATCCAGATTATCAGATGGTTCTTGTGATTATCTTGCCAGATTATCCTGCGGTGTGCTCTGAGTGAATTCTTCCCTGACCTGACGAGAAGCGCTCTGACTCGAGATCATATTAAACATGTTCAATAATTAGGACCGATTATCCTGTTGTGTATGCTGAGCACCAAGGACGGCCGTTTAGATGATTTTAGAGACAAGACCAGGCTGACACACTATGGTAGTCAGTGAAGACTATCCATCAATGTTTTGATCCTCTCATTCAACACCCAACACGATTACATCAGTGATTATTTGTTGTCATGTGTGGGGTCTCTCACGCTGAAAATGTCAGTTAAAATTTTAAAAATCTTAATGTTTGAGGCAGGCTTTAAACAGACAGAAGTTCACTCTGGACAAAATGTACTACAAATGATAACTGGAGAATGCAGTTTCTGAAGACATTGCACTGTGAATGCTGATTCGCTGAACGGCTGCACCAAACTGCTAATGCTGGGTAAGAAAAATCGACAAAAGAAGCTAAATGTAATCTTGCATGGCTGATGCCGAACTGCTAATGCTGGGTTGGAACAATCTCTGAAATAAGCTAAATGTAATCTCCAAAGGCTGATGCCAAACTGCTAATGCTGGGTTGGGTAAAAACCCTGAAAGACGCTAAATGTAATTTTGAATCGCTGACGCCAAACTGCTAATGCTGGGTTGGAACAATCCCTGAAAAAAGCTTAATGTAATCTTAAATGGCTGATGCAGAACTGCTAATGCTGGGTTGGAACAATCTCTGTAAGAAGCTAAACGTCATCTTGTATGGCTGACCTAGAAATGCTAATGCTGCACTGAATTTAAAAAGTTGAAGAATTTTAATAATGAAAATAGATTTTTAAGATATTGTGTAAAAAAAACTTCAATCTTATGATGAATGTCGATGAATACCAGTCTGTGAAAGATCTGTATAAATCTGTTGATCCATGCATGTTTTGAGTACTATGACATCATAAAGCCGGGAAAATCAGCAGGCTCTGTTGGGATTTCAGTTGAAGACATCCTCTGAATCTAATGTTAGGCCCTTGTGCCATGGAGCCAGGAGACACTACAGTTCAGTGGGATTTTCAGAGGGATCTGACCTGAAAACATGCTCTGAAACTCAGGTCACTGTGTCGAGACCATAACAGCTATCATTAAACGGATCAGACTGTGAGAAAGACAAGGCTTTGATGAAGCAGTCATGTTAATTTCATGTTGTTTGATTGAGAAATACGGCCAGGACGGAGAGTTGAAAGGTCCTCTCTTCTAGGTCTGATCAGACATTTCTCCCAAAGTTTAACATTATTGCAGATGGAGGAAATTTCTGGGTGCCTGCAACAGTTGGCAGATTTCTAGGGAAGGGGTTGATGCTATGGCTTTGTTTCCTGGTTTAACAGAAGCAGGACTAGATTTCCTCTATTTTAATCTGTTTTTATGTCTGTGGTGTTAGAGTCGTGGTGGCAATTACAATGTATTCAACACGGTTTGTTTTTAACGGGCCAAGGCTTCCCACGCTAAGGTTTGAGTGCCACTGTCAACTATCGGTGTGTTCTAGCCCATTGAAATGAATGTGAAATGACCTTGAGGCTGAGAAAAGGTGAATCAACTTTGAAGGGCCGCTGTGAAGAAAGGCTGAATGACATGAAGGAGCTGTAATAATACTGAAATAGCTGAATTTCATGTGGATATTTTAGATGTTGAATCGAGTCTGTAAGTTTAAGGATGAATGAGTTTTAAGGGTTTGAATGAAGGTTAGAAAATGGGTGACATTTTTGAAAAATTTTTCATTCAATTTGATGGTCCCAACTTTTTTTTTAAATTGTCAAACATCTCTGAAAGTAAAATGAATATTTCTTAGAAAAGTCATTCCAAACTATTCCTAATTAGGATATTTGTAATGAAGGTTGAATGGTTTGAATTGGTTGAATTTTTTAGAAGAATAATAACGATAAAGAATTCTCACACAGAATAACAATACCTGTGAATGCTGAGCATGTATGGAAGAAATGCCCTGCTGTCCCTTCTATGCATATTATTTTTCATAAACAAATCACATGATGTAGTATTTACCACTGAAATTCATTTGCAGACAGTCCTGATTGTTGGAATTGTTTGGCTCCCCATGGCACCAGCTGTGGTAGTTGAAAGAAGAACCATCGCTCCAATGCCAAACACCCTCCTAGAAAACAGAAAAGATGACGCTGAGGACATTTAAACAAATCAGTAACTAACTTCATCTCTGTTGGAGTTCAAAAGAATCAATCAAAAAAATTAAGTTACAAATTAGATTGAATAACAAAACAAAGTTGAACGTGAAGAATGTGAATTCTGCCAACAGGTAACTCAGTTCTTATTTATCTATGTGAAAGGTTTTCTGTGCCCAAAGTAATGAGTTGAAAGAGCATCAGATTTTCTGCTCCTGCAAGAGGAATCTGTTATAAGAACTGTTTTTTTGGGGAGGGGGCACTGGTCACTTCGAGTCTTTTAAATGGTAGTTTAAAGGTATTGGAGAAAGATGCACTGGGTTTTAGATTTTTTAATGATAAGGTTCTTCTTGTTGGCCGGGATTTGATTGGTCTGTGTTTAAAAGTTTCTCCGTTTTATGTCTGCCACTTTGTTGAGTGTACTGCTGCCTGTCTTGGCCAGGAAACTCTTGTAAATGAGGTTTTCTTAATCTTAATGAGGTTTTCTAGGTTAAATAAATTTGAATACATGGAAATGTGTAAATATCAGGGCTTGGAAAAGTCACACCATTTAAGTCTTGAGCAGCATATTCATAATTTTTCATCATCAAGGTCTCATCTAGCTGCAAACCAAAGTACAAGTCAACATAATGAAATTCTTGGGTGGAGTTCTATCAAGTATGAATCCATGGAATACGGCAAAAACACCTCAGTTTTAACTAATTTATTCAAAATGGCGGATTTCCTGAACAAGATAGGGAAGTGACCCAAGAGGCTTTTTTGTGGAGCTCCTCAAGCCAAATCAGAACACTTAATTTAAAAAATCTAGTCCAAATCATCGATGTCAGTGAGGGTTTCATCATAAAATAAAAATGAACTAGAAAAGCACTCAGAGAGCTCAGCCCTCCACCTTTAGCCCTATCTCCCAATAGTAAAGAATCCTTGAAAAAATTCCTGGATCTGTCCCCATGTGCCCCCCACCACGGCATTCGCCGATTAGGTCTCCTCTAGCTGCAAACTAAAGTACAAGTCAAAAATGTAATCCCAAAGAGGAGTTTGATCAAGTACGATCCCTGGAGTGCAGTGTTAATTTTGCTGACTAATTATTTTCGTTACAGTTTTCGTTAATAGTCTTTTTTCCCTGAAGAAAACAAGTGCACATGGACAAAAACTAAAACGAAATTAATTGACACTTTAGTCAACAAATAAAAACTAGGCCAAAATGTTTGACAGAAGCTGGGTTTCCATTACACTTTGAAATGCGCAAAATCGAAATAGCGCAATAAAAAACTGGTAACGGAAACACCTGAATTTCGAAAAAACCCTAAAATATCACTAAAAAGTTGTTACGCTTTCATGGGGAGGTTTTTCAGGCGTTTGGATTTAGAAATATATCGCAAAAGTGTAATGGAAACAGTTTTTACGCATTTACAAGTCACGGCACGTGACAATCAGACATTCGACTAAATTTACTGTAAATTTTGTCGACTAAAATGTTGGGAAGTTTTCACCACCAAAAACTAGACTAAAACAATTTAGATGACTAAAATATGACTAAAACTAAAAGATATTTTTGGCAAAAGACTATAACTAAAACTAAATTTAAAAATGTTGTCAAAATTAACACTGCTGGAGTGTGCTCCAGTTGTTGCACAGTTTTTCAAATTCTGTATTTCCTGTTAGAGATGGGGAGTGACCCAAGAGGCTTTTTTGTAGATCTCTTCAAGCTACATCAAAACACAAAATTTTCTAGATCCAGGACAAAGTCATCAATGAGGATTTTTCTGGTGAAATCAATGTAATTTATCACTCTATGAGGCTGTTACTCATGGATTTATATCTTTTTAGAAAAAATGGAGACAGCAAACAAAAAAGAAATAGAAAACACAAAAGGTTTCCTTTTTTTCAGTTGTTTGATTCAGTTTAGTATCAAATTGTCCAGAGGAGCCAAGGGTTACTGGCTACATTGCTACCAGTGGTATTGCTACATTTGGTCCACATCCACTAGATTGAGACTAGCATAAGAGAGCATTAAAAATGCCTCCATTGATCGTTTCATGCATGCTCTGGAAGGTCGAGCTGCTTGTGTGACTATAAACGCTCACATTTTTCAGCCTGGCCCACCTCGGATTATGATGGGCATGTTTGAAGAGCAACTCAGAGACTTTAGCAGCAGAATGTCTTTTCTAGAAGTGTTTTCTAAAGTACTTGTGTCAAAGGCCTTTATGTACCCATAGAGTGCATGCTGACAGTTTGCCCACAGCTTGCAATAGTAAGAAGTCTCGCTCCTATCTAATGCAATGCTTTGCCCAGCGAACTGCAGACTGTCACACATAAACCTCCTGATTTCCTCATAAATGACGTTGCTGTGAGGATTTACCTGATGAATGTCATTGCCTCCAAGCCAAACTTCCGGATATCCATGGGTCCGTTTTCTCACGAGCGCTTGAATTCGCTGATACTCCCACAAGTGGTGCACAGATGCCAGGTGTCCACCCAGGCTGTGGCAGTATGCCTTTGGAGAAGATAAATGCCAGGATAAATAAAACATAAGTCGTTACACAAAATTAAAATCACTAAGAAGAGAAAAGCTTCCTGTACCTCAGCTTGCTGCCAGGTCAGACGGTGGTAAACATAGTAGAAATGGCGATGACCAATCCGGTACCAGGAGCATGTCCTCTTGGCGACACTGGCATCTTAAAAGAGATCAACAAAAGATGCTGGTTAGACTGCATGAGTAACAGAATACATGACAGAACAGCACAGCATTGCATGGAACATTTCATCAAAGTGCATTAAACAATGTCATAATAAAAACACGCGCTAACAAAAACTGAGTAAACAAGACCAACAAGGAACACATTCTTTACTAAATGGACAGCATGAAATTTGAAATGAAACCAAAAAACTATGAGCTGGAAATTTAATGGCAACATAAAAGAAAAGAATATTCAATTTTGAAGAACTGACCTTTCTTTGCTTCCTGGGGTTCTGGCTCCACAGCAGCTGGAAAGTTTAACACTGCAGTTAGAGACCGCATCACTGACATCACATTAAATATGACTGAAACACTTTGTCTAGTATAGTTAACACTTTGGTATCGGTTGAATTTTGCACTCTGAATAGCTTTCAGGATAAAAATGTCCTCTGTGTGAACAATTCATGACAAAAATGATATAAAATGTTTTTTCCCAGCTGTTATTGGAGAGAGACGGGGACCCTGTGTGGGTGTTAGGGTCACTGTCTGATAAAAGGAATCTGAGATTTCATAATGATTAGGCCCTGTAGTAGAGAGACCAACCCCAGTAACATAATCCCTGCTTATATTTATCTTATCAGCATTATTTATTAACCCTTGTGCCCTCCTCAAATTTACTACCCTTGGGACACCTTTGAGGCAAAAATGTACACGTACAAAAAAACAGACATTAAATCAGCATACGTCAATATTTTTTTCTACTTTTTTTTTTTCATAAATCTCTTTAACAACTTCAGACCTGCTCAAAACTACCAAACATTAAATCATTTTCAAGATTTTAACCCTTTAAATGCCATTTTAATTATTTGAAATATTTTATTTTTGACTACAAAACCAGAAAAAGTGAATTATTTTTCATAAAGTAGTAGAAAGATGAGGCTTTGGTGCTGATGAGAGTCTTGGATGGGTCAAAGATTAGCAACAAAACTGATTTCATTGCACTTGTATTTTTTAGGTAGTGCCAGCTTAAACATTAGGGCACCCCCTGGACACCTTCGAGGCAAAAATGTACACGTAAAAAAAAACTGCCGTTGAATCAGCATACATCAATATTTTTTTTTTTTTTTACTTTTTTTTACAACTTGAGACCTGCTCAAAACTACAAAAAAAAATCAGTAGTTCTCAGAATTTTAACTTTTTAAATGCCAGTTTGATTATTTGAAATATTTGATTTGTTAATGCAAAGACGCAAAAAGTGAATTATTTTCCATATAATAAATAGTAGAAAGATGGGCTTTGGTGCTGATCAGAGTCTTGGATGGGTCAAAGATAAGCAACAAAAATTATTTGATAGTATTCATTTGTTTTACGTAATGTCAGAAATACCCTCCTGACATCTCCGAGGCAAAATGCCCCCACTGACTTCCATTAAAACCCACGTTTTTTAGTCTCACTGTCATTGCAGTATAAAATCATGCATTCTTTAATGTCAGCATTTCAATGTGAAGACGTCAAGTGAAATTTGTCATTTTTACCGTATTCCACCAGATTCAACCATTTACTCATTGTAGGACCATGCACCACATTCTGGTATTTTTGCTCGTAATTTTGTGGAGAGTTTTGTGTGAGTTTAAAAGGGTTAAAATTCTGAGAATTATTGAATGTTTGGTGGTTTTGAGCAAGTCTGAAGTTGTCAAAGAGATTTATGGGAAAAAAAAGTAGAAAAAATATTGATGTATGCTGATTTAAAAGCAGTTTTTTCTAACATGTACATTTTTGCCTCAGAGGGTGCCCTAATGTTAAAGCTGGCACTACATAAAATAGACAAGTGCAATAAAATCAATTTTGTTGCTAATCTTTGACCCATCCAAGACTCTCATCAGCACCAAAGCCCCTTCTTTCTACTATTAATCTTATGGAAAATAATTCACTTTTTGTGGTTTTTTTTTTTTTTTGTAGTCAAAAATAAAATATTTCAAATAATCAAATTGGCATTTAAAGGGTTAAAATCTTGAAAGTTATTGAATGTTTGGTAGTTTTGAGCAGGTCTGAAGTTGTTAAAGAGAATTATGAAAAACAGTAGAAAAAATATTGATGTATGCTGATTTAATGTAAATTTTTTTTTTTTGTTTTTTTTTTTTTACGTGTACATTTTGCCTCGAAGGCGTCCAGAGGGTACAAAATTCACTGAGAGAGTATGAATGACATTTAAGTGTAAAACATGTTGAGTTTCAAAAATGTAACTAGAAAGAAAAGTTCTGGTAAAAATTCATGTCACAAGCTGTAAAACTGACAAAATGATCTAAAAAAAAAAAACAAAAAACAACAAAAAAAAAACCATACTAATTGCACATGCAGCTTACACCCCTATGTTGATGTAACATGGTGTGAATGAGTTTTGCTGAATCACTCGATGAATAAATCAGTATCTGTGAGGAGACAGCAGAGTCATTGAGTGGTTTCTGCCACCAAACATGAACTTTCACCCAGTTTCCAACACATTTTATCAGGTTTTGCATCAAAACTTTCAACTTATTCATTTCCATTTTTGTGAACTAAGTTTTTTTTATATGTACATGTCTGTCTTATATTCTAACACCACATTACAACAAAACACGGGCATAAAACAAGCAGCATAAAACCCAACAATGTGACACATCTAACCACATTATTATTAGATAATATAGCATTAGAAATAAATAAAGTAATTATAATGAGAGTTTAATCACTGACCTGCTATTGCTTCCTCAGGTTCTGGCTCTGCAGCAGCTGGAAAGTTTAACACTGCCGTTATCGACCAGCATCACTAAAATATAACTGAACCACTGACCATCAGTCAGACTCACCATCAGCTCTACTCAGAGTCATCAGGGCGCAGACCAGAGCAGAGACAGCCAGCAGCTTCATGGTGAAGGTGATGAGGTGATGCTGTTATGAATCAGATGATACACAGTAAAGTTTTAAGATTGTTTTAACGATCTACCTTCTCTCCTTGGTGTGGGTACTGAACCAGAGAAGCAGCAGCCCTTATATACCACTTTTTATCTCATCATCTTTCAAAGAAACAAGGAACTGAACTCAGGCTTACCAAAGACTTACCCAGAAACAACACCGCCGCACATCCAGTCCTGAATGTATTCAGCCCAGTTTTGTCATGGTTTAGCATGAAAAAGTCTAATCTTACCCGTATTCCCTGAGCTGATGTCAGTCGAGTATCACTCCTGATGGGAAATCAGTCTCTCTTCAGAGATCCACATCATTTGTACAAACTCTGAGTTTGAGCTTTTTGTTTGGCTCCCAAATGAATCTTCATTTAGCTTCAGTTTGGCTTTTTAAATGTGGACTTAAAAACGTCAGAGGCAAGGTTTTAACAGTTGACTAAAACTAGCTAAATAACTCAAACAAAAATGTACAAACCATTAGCTTTACAAATAAAAGGAAAACTAACTAAAACTGCCTGGTGTGCTTACAAAACTAAAATAAAATAGAAGTAGAGACAAAATATCCTTAGTTTTAGTCTTTGATACTGGCATACTGACATAAACAGCCGAGCCTGAAGAGAGTAAAACTGCCTGATTTGATTGATGACAACTTCACACAATGGTATTTTAGGTCTTGAGTTGTACTATAACATTAAAATTGAACAATTACAGTGAAAAGTAAAGCGCCCTTTTGGGTGTCACCCCTGGAAGGAATGCCACATCGCCAACAAAATGAAAACCAACACTAAAACTAAAAAAAACTAAACGCTTTTTAAAGTTTTATCCAAAAAGTTGTATGACAAGTATTTCTGCTTTACATTAACAAGCTGATCTCCTTTTGGGTGAAATCTGTAGATTCTAGTATTTCATGTTTGCTGTATAAGGTTAGCTTCAGATAGCCCATTTTCAAGAGTTGAAGCAGTAAAACAGACCTCCCATGTGATGAATGTTTATTATGAAACAGTTTGATGATAAAATTATAAATTCAAGCTAATTAGAATCTAAGCATTATAAAGAAAAAAAACTCTTTTTAGTTCATTTTTATTGATTATCAATAGTTTTGTATTTCTAACTGAATTTCCTCCACAAAAATGTTTCCCAGAGTCAGAGTCTTCCAGTCCTTGGTCCTCCCAGTCTTTCTAGACCAGTGATATCCAACCCTGCTCAACCAAAGAGTCAAATTGTTGAAAAATAACATTGCAAGAGCCACAATGTAAGTAGTGAAAAGTGGCAAAAAATGGTGTAAGTAGCATTAAATGAAAATGTAAGGTAGCAAAAACGGTCAAAAAGCAGCAAAAATGTGTGAAAAGGGGAAACACTTAGGAGAAAAAGTGGAAAAAGGGTCAGAAAATGGCAAAAATGGGTGAGAAGTGAGTTACAGGAGCCAAAAATGGTCCAAAAGTGCCAGAATGTGCCAGAAAATGGATGGAAATTGACTTAAATGGGCAAAAATATGAAACAAGTGCTATTTAATGGCAAAAGGTAGCTTACATGGGTGAAGATGGGGTGAAAAAGGGCAAAAATGGGATAAAAATGGCAAAAAGAAGTGGTAAAAATGGGAAAAAAATAGGAAATAAGTGCTATTTATTGGATAAAAGGTAGCTTAAATGCATGAAAAGTGGAAAAAAGTGGAAAAATTGGCAAAAAAATGGATAAAAGTGGCAAAAATTGGATACAAATGGCAAAAAGAAGTGGCAAAAATGGGTAAAAAAATAAGAAACAAGTGCTATTTAATGGAAAAAGGTAGCTTAAATGGGTGAAAAGTGGTGGAAATGGGCAAAAACGGGATAGAAATGGCAAAAGAAGTGATAAACATGGGAAAAAAACATGAAACAAGTGCTATTTAATGGCAAAAGATAGCTTAAATGCTTGAAAAGTGGCAAAAATTGTGAAATTGGGGAAAAAAGTGGCAAAAAAGGATAAACGTGGCAAAAAGAAGTGGTAAAAGTTGGCAAAAAAATAGGAAACAAGTGCTATTTAATGGCAAAAGGTAGCTCTAATGAGTGTAAAGTGGCAAAAAAATTTGAAAAAGGGCAACAAAGTTTCCCTTTCAGGTTGTCTGGGGAATAATATTTGAAATTAAGACATAAAAAAAACACAGATAGTCACAAAAGGGCCACATGTGGCTCCAGAGCCACATGTTGAGTATCACTGCTCTAGACTCTTCTGTGGCCTGGACATTTCCTCATGGCCAGAGACTCCCCTGTGGCTGCTTCTCTTTGGTCCATCTTTGGGTGTAGTTGTTACACCCTGTGTCAAATGCAGACGTCCTCAGGAGGGTGCAGATGGGAGGGGTCAGATGCCCAGGACCTAGTTGAACATCCTGGAGCTGATCATTGGCTGAGTCTTTACCATCTTGGCTGTTCTTCCATCCACTCCAGTGGTGGTTTTCTGTTTTATTCTATATCTTTCTGCACTTCTTTATATGTTTTCAACTTTTTAATCAAAGTAGGCTTTTCTTCTGAACTAAGTCTGGAGCGGCTCTGATTTTCAGAGAGTAATACCCACCTGTTTGACATCTGTGTGTTCACAGAATGAATGACTTCACCAATTAAACTACCCTTTCAATTAATGAGACAGTAACACAGAAGCAGCAGCATGCATGTCCTGACTGTTGGTTTTCTATTACTCTACCCACCTACTAGCAAGGCCGCCCATGGGGGGGGATAAAGGGGAGAGCTTTGCAGGGCCCAGCTAAACAGGGGCCACATAGAGGTCAGCAAAGTCATGTACCATTGTAGTTAAGCTGAGAAAACCATGTTTTATATTTAATCTGAATAATGATCACTTTATAAAAGCAACAAAAAAAAGAATTTTATTCATTGATGCGGTAATACAGTATAGCATTTTCAAAATTTAAACCCCTTTTCTTAAAACAGAGTTACTTTTTTTGTAATGTAACCAATGTGGATAGGCACACTGAACTTAACCCTTTGGACAATAACGTCAAACTTCATAGCTAAGTCATGACGTGAACAACTGTCAGGATGCCATAGAATAGGGTAAAGTACCCGTGATAACTGTAAGAAAATATGGGTTAAAAAGTGGCAAAATTTAGCTGAAATTGAAAATTGAAAAAAAATTGTCAAGAGTGGCAGATATTTGGCTAAAACCGGCAAAAAATAGGCGGTAAAAAGGTGAAAAGCAGTTAAAAAGTGGGAAAAAATGTCAAAATAAGCAGTGAAAAGTGGTTGCAGAGTGACAAGAATTGGCTAAAGAGGCAAAAAAAAAAAAAGGATAAGCAGCAAGTACGGATTAAGAAATAAAAAAGTGGCAATAATGGGTGTTAAAGAATAATGAAAGGCGGTTAAAAAGTGGCAGGAATAAGTTAAAAGGGGCAAAAATTGTCTGAAAGACCCTGTAAAGTGAAATCCAAAGTTTTTGTCTTAACACTCTAGAAATGTTGGAATACGGTTGCCGTAAATATGTGTCATGTGACTGAATTCTAGATTTAGGTTTTTTACCTCTTTCCTGGCTTGGTTTAATGTGGGCGGGGCCAATATGTAGCCTCATGATGTCATGAGCCCACAGTGGGGAATGACCCCACCCCTCTAACACTACAATCTAAAATCACAGAGCAGTTCATCTCAGTCCAGTCTGTTGTTAGCTGATGTCACTGCCTTTAGTGAAAGTTAACAGTCAGTTAAATGCTGTTTTTCTGTTCACTGTGAGGTGAAGTACTGCCCCTCGTTGCTGATTGGTCCTGTCACTTTCTAACCGGGCCCAAATGGTTCAGATGGGAGCTTTGCAAGATGGATTCGCCAGAGAGAAACACGGAAACGGGCGTATCCATCTGCTTTGAAAGGTTATCATAACAGAGATTTGAGCCAGAAAACGGACTTTGTATCTTCTGTGGCCCAGAGCCAGGCAGCATCACTCTGATCATAAGGTCAACATTCAGATTCACATTTTCTAAATCTGAGAAGATTGTATTTCTCCCAAGGGGGCGTGGCTCCAACTTATGCAACAGACACACCCACATAATCCTGGGGCAGATTTCTTAGCTTAATTTCACAGACTCAGAGATGTTTTGTTTGAATGAAATTTGATTTAGGGGTTCATTATACTGTAAGCTGTTATACAATAAACCTAAATACAAATTTATTTTCACTTTACAGGGTCTTTAAAGTGAAGAAAAAAAATGGGTTAAACTGGCATCATGGATAATTAATATGGTGAAAAGTGGCAATAATAGGTGGAAAAAATGGAAAAGGCAGCAAAAAATTAGCAAAAATTGATAAACATGGCAAAATGGGTAAAAATGTAAAAAAGGAGAATTCAAATGGCAAAAAGCAGTTAAAAGGTGGCAAAATATGGCAGCTTAAGCCAGGAGCAGGGTTAAAAGTAGTCAAAATTGGCAAAAAGTGGCAAACATTGGCAGAATAAGTGGTGAAAAGTGGTTAAAGAGTGGCACACGTTGGTTAAAAATGGCAAAAAAAGAGATTAAAAGAGGCGTAAAAGACACAAGCAGCAATTACAGGTTAAGTAAGAAAAAATATGGCAAAAACAGTGGTAATGATGGTGAAAAGCAGTTAAAAAGCTGTAGAAATGGGTTAAAAAGTTTCCCAAAAAGGGATTTAAGTGGCAAAAATGTGTGGAAAAAAAATGGCGAAAAGTGGTTAAAACATTTACAAGTGGAAAAAATGGGTGGCTAAAGTAACGAACAGGGTTAAAAGCAGCAAAATTGGCTAAACATGGCAATACTGGGTTTTATGTATCAACACATGTGGAAACAAATGTGGCAAAATAGGCAGAAACAGTGACGAAAAGCAGTTAAAAAGTGGCAAGTGGCGCTTATTCCAGGAACGGTGGGACAACCCAGCTCCTGTTTGTGCCACTTTTCATATTGTTTCTTATTTAGCATTACAACAAAAGAATGAAGAGCGTGCTCAGATTCTATGAAAATGATGGCAGAAGCGGTGTTGACTGTGCAAAAACAAAGACATCAGGCCTCTGCATCAGATCTGCACAGTATTGTTGAAAGCACAGACCGAGGGGCGTGCAACCCAACACGCACCGTCATCCCAGCATTTTTGACCTGTAAACATCAGAAACAACAGGAAATGAGGATGTTGTAGCATTAAAAGGACAAAACATGCATAAACTATATTTAAGGTGTCATAAAGTGAGATGCTTTAACAGCCTTAGAGAATGTGCAATGCTCTCAAAGATATCAAATAAAATGCACTAGGCAAAACATGTTCTAATGACCAAGTTGATTAAAAAACATTCAGAAATTAATTTATCCTGTGTCCCATTTCCACTCTTTCTTCTTCCACCATAATGGTATAGTATGGGTCTCTATTTACCGCTGTAATTCATTTGCAGACAGTCCTGATTGTTCATATTACTCGGCTCCCCAAAGCACCAGTTTTTGAATTTGAAAGGGGAACCATCAGTCCACTTCCAACGACCCTCCTAGAAAACAGAAAAGATTCAACAAGCAAGCAAAAAGCATGCAGGAATAACAATAAAGGAAAAAAACACATCAGGTCTGGAAAGACGCCAGAAAGTTGGGTGTTTAATGGACACAGGTAAACCACACTGACTAGATAAAAATCCCCTTTGAGTTGTGTGTGATGATTTACATTGTGTTCGTCTGTGCCTCCAATCCAAGCGATAGGTTCCCAGTCATCTTTTTTCTTGATCATCTTTCTAATTTGGTTGTATTGCCTCTTTGAACTCACAGAGGCCAGATGTCCACCCTGGCTGGCACAGTGACGCTGAAAGAAAGCACGGACCATAAAAAATAGATTGTCACCGAAACAAAAAAGAAAAAATGGGGTTAAAAGAGACCAAGTCAACAAATCCATGCACATCACTTTACCTCAAAGAGGCCTAAGGCCAGTAAAGACCACATTTTACCTCAGCATCATGCCACCTCAGAAGTTCACTATTGAAGTAGAAGAATTGCTGACCAATCGGAGTCAAATTAGATGGGGGCCTGGCGAAAGCGGGTCCGTCTGTAGCACATAAACAGAGATTATTGAGTAACAATGGTCACCACTGAAGAGGTTTCAGTGTAGAAGCTGGGTTTAAAAGGTTCAGTGTGCGTTGCACCTTTCAGAAGAGCTCACTAAGGGCACTAGCAAGGAAGCTCCATGTAATTAGAGCCTGAGCCCCGACCTAGGGCCAGCGAGGACCCTATTGTATCTGTATGCATTTTTCTGGTAGAAGAATCACTAATCTGGGGGCTTAAAAATGCTCACAAAAACTCACCACACTTTACAGAAAATTGTCCCCCAGTGGATCTTTTGGTATTTTGGGGGAATTGTGCAAGTCCATCAAGCACAGTCCCCACAGTGGTCCCAAATGTGAGATAGATAGGTAGGTAGATTCAGAGATTGGTTTGTTCCCTGTCTTGATGTATTGTTTCATTGTGTCCCTCCCTGTGTTTTTCATGTTTTATTTATTGGTTTTCTCCTTGCCTTGGTTTCCCTCCCACTTTGATGGCCCTCAACTGTTACCTGTGACTCATTTACCCTCACCTGTGTCTCATTTACCCTCACCTGTGTCTCATTTACCCTCACCTGTGTCTCATTTACCCTCACCTGTGTCTCATTTACCCTCACCTGTGTCTCATTTACCCTCACCTGTGACTCATTTACCCTCACCCGTGTGTCATTTACCCTCACCTGTGTCTCATTTACCCTCACCTGTGTGTCATTTACCCTCACCTGTGTCTCATTTACCCTCACCTGTGTGTCATTTACCCTCACCTGTGTCTCATTTACCCTCACCTGTGTCTCATTTACCCTCACCCGTGTCTCATTTACCCTCACCCGTGTCTCATTTACCCTCACCTGTGACTCATTTACCCTCACCTGTGTCTCATTTACCCTCACCTGTGTCTCATTTACCCTCACCCGTGTCTCATTTACCCTCACCTGTGACTCATTTACCCTCACCCGTGTCTCATTTACCCTCACCCGTGTCTCATTTACCCTCACCCGTGTCTCATTTACCCTCACCCGTGTCTCATTTACCCTCACCCGTGTCTCATTTACCCTCACCTGTGTCTCATTTACCCTCACCCGTGTCTCATTTACCCTCACCCGTGTCTCATTTACCCTCACCTGTGTCAAATCTAATGCCATCACGAGGGATATGATAGAATATACCATGTGAAGACCTGCTATTTTTTTTGTTTGCTTGTTGCATCTTATTCCATAGATGATAATGTTCAAATTAAAATAAATCATAAAAAGCCATCAGCCATTTTGTTTTTGATGGTGTTTTTTGCTAAGATTTGTTTCTCTGCAGATAATAATTGCATTTCATTTTAATGGAAGAGGTTATTTTGTATTTAAGTTTGTATTTTCTGGTAATTAATCTTAAGAGAATTTCATGTTCAAGAATTTAAAGAAAGAGATGTGTTTGTGATTATAGAGTATCAGTCTTGCAGCAAATAACTGAATCTAAATGAATTTCATTGTATTTTCAGTGCTTCCCCTACTGAGTAACTGTCATGTTGTTCTTTTCACAAATATGAGGATAATAGTCAGAAATATCATTACTATGCAGATTTATGTAAAACAGTATCCAAATTTTCCGCTGGCCTAATAGCCGGCAGTGGGAGGGCCCAGTAAGATTTCTTTTCATGGGGCCCAAAATCCCAGGCGGTGCCCCTGCAAACAACACACAGGTGGTGAAATCTATTTAATCTTCTGATTTCCAGAAAATATGAACATTTCTATGATTGGATTGAGAGCAGTCACCCAGCATGCACTAGAAATGTTCTCTGTTACTGCAGAGCAGGGGGGTGAGAGTCCCAAACTACTGACCAAACATTATATTCAGAGACAGCTGATGCTTTTTAAACCATTAATTTCATTCTGAAAAAAATACAGACTATGGGCTTTTTATTTCAGAATGATTTTTTATTCTTTAATGTTTTTTTCTCCATAATAATTGATTAAGTGAACACACAGCTACTCACCTCCTTCCTCTGGAGGTACTTGGGCTTGTTCAGGTGGGGCAGTGGGGCACTGACAGACAGCTGGTGCTGCTGCTCCTGACGTGTCTGTTCGGAACATGAGTCATTTTTTGACTGATTGAATATGAGCAGAGCAGCGTTCTAAACATTTGCCTGCGTTGATTATTTATCTAAAACAACAGTGAAATGTATGAATCCAGAGTTTTCTTCAGAAATGTGAGCTAATATGGTGTGAAGAGTGAGCCAGTTTATAAAGTATGTACAAAGTTAGGAATAAACAGCAGACTAATAATCCAGAACTTTCCATCAAATGAACCACTAACAGACCCACCTTGCCTATGAAGAAACTGGGTGACATGCTGTTGACCCTTCACTTCTTTCTACTGTCTGAGCTGTTTTCTGGTCTATTTCAACTCCCTGACTTTTGAGGCATCCTGCCGTCTCAGCCTCCACTAGCTGTCTGGGAAAAGTTAACGCTCTGCAGGCTGTCTGACAGAGCAGGTGCCCTCACCTGTGTCTCCTGTCCCTCACCTGTGTCTCCTTTGCCCTCATCTGTGTGTCGTTTGCCTCACCTGTGTCTCATTTGCCTCACCTGTGTCTCCTTTGCCCTCACCTGTGTCTCCTTTGCCCTCACCTGTGTGTCGTTTGCCTCACCTGTGTCTCCTTTCCCTCACCTGTGTCTCGTTTGCCTCACCTGTGTCTCATTTGCCTCACCTGTGTCTCCTTTGCCCTCACCTGTGTCTCCTTTGCCCTCACTTGTGTGTCGTTTGCCTCACCTGTGTCTCATTTGCCTCACCTGTGTCTCCTTTGCCCTCACCTGTGTCTCCTTTGCCCTCACCTGTGTGTCATTTGCCTCACCTGTGTCTCCTTTCCCTCACCTGTGTCTCGTTTGCCTCACCTGTGTCTCGTTTGCCTCACCTGTGTCTCATTTGCCTCACCTGTGTCTCCTTTGCCCTCACCTGTGTCTCATTTGCCTCACCTGTGTCTCGTTTGCCCTCACCTGTGTCTCCTTTGCCCTCACTTGTGTGTCGTTTGCCTCACCTGTGTCTCCTTTCCCTCATCTGTGTCTCGTTTGCCTCAGCTGTGTCTCCTTTGCCTCACCTGTGTCTCCTTTGCCCTCACCTGTGTGTCGTTTGCCCTCACCTGTCTCTGTTTTCACTTTGTCATGGTGGGAGACTGAATTAGATCAATGAGAAATTTTTTTTTTTTTCAATTATAGCATCAGCCTGCAAAATACCACACTGAAAAAAGGGAAGGGGGCTGAATACTTTCTGAGAGCACTGCATATACAAATATCACACAACAAAGTAGCGTGAGCAATGATGCTAAAAATGCTTTGTGATTTAGGTCCATAATTACTGCATTCATCTCCTGCCTTTTTGTCTGTCTTAGCAAACTTTTTCAGTTTAGCTCATGTCATAATCAACAAATGCTTGTTTATTTCAAATTAAAAGGATGTCTGTATTCAGCTGATAATCAGTAAACTTTGTTTTGTGACATAATAAAAATACCAGATGAAACATGAACAGTTTTAAATGTAAATTAGTGGAGTTTTAAAATGTAGAAAAATTATGTGATTAATCAGGATGTTAAAACTCATTTTTGTAGCTCTTATACATTAATACCATAGTTCAGATTTTCACAAAAGTGTCTTCAAAGTAGGACGTATTTAGGAGTCAAAGCATGTCCTTGTTGAAAATTCAGAGAAAGAAACAAAAGGAAACTTTCCACTCATGCTGCTGTGAAAATACTAGCAATATAAAGCCTGCCTCTGAAAGGGCAAAGAATCAACCAGATCACCCTCTGAGGGTCACAGCCCTCAGCTTAAGAACCACCGACATAAAGAAACAAATGCTATTGGCCATACTTAGGTTTCCAATATCACTCTGGACATTGTTGTCCCAAAGGGAGAGTTTTTTTTAGAGATCCTAAAGTTTACTGTTTAAATGTATTACCCTAATAAGCTATTGGGGGAAAAAAATGTGGACAAAAAGTGGACAAAAATGTCCACTATGAAAATCATGAATTAAAAGATTCTAGAGAAATACATTTTTTGATAGTTTTAATTATTTATTTACTCATTCATTTTTTCTTTTTTTTTTTCTAAAACTTAACTTCCTGATACACTATTCAAGGACAAACTGCCATAAAATATTACATAATAATAATTAGGGTCCTCGCTGCCCAAAGAGCAAGGACCCTATGGTATTTCGTCCGTTTCTTTCTTCTTATTATTATTCCACAACCACTTTAAACCTTAATTTGACCCCCTAAACACGCTCAAAAACTCACCAAAATTGACACACACCTTAGATTCTGCGAAAAATTTGAAAAATAAAAAAATTTACTCTAAACATGCCAAAATGTGCTCCCTAGCGCCACCTAGGCACCCTAAAACGGCCCTCACGGCCAGTAGGAATGTCGTAGAGAGATCAAACCAAAATTGAAATGCTCATCTCATCGAGACCCACAAATCACGCACTGACACCTCTAATCTATCTCAAACAGGAAGCCAGCAATTTGCCTTTCAAAATAAAATTTTCCAGGCAAATAGGTCTCCAAACAAAACCTATCTCCGCTTAGGCTGTAAATGGTATCAGCTTGAAACGTGCATAGAAGACACACTAGGCCATGCTGATAAAAATTTCTGAAGGAATTTGTTGTTTCTCGAACGGTTTCCGAATGACAAGCCCTCAAAGTTGGTAAACCCCAGAGAAGCTCTCACAGCTCCTCCCATTCAAATGAATGGGGTGAGTAGGATTCAGCTCCACATAAGCTGCACCAGTTGGGCCTCTACACAAAAATCCAAAGGTCCTACACCTTTAAAAATGACATGGATGGATTCCTGACAAAATTTAAAACAAAAATATCTAATTTTTAGAGAGATTTGGTCAAAATTGTGGCATCTGTGAGGTGAGGTTCAAAAAAATTTCAGTCAATTTGACTCTTGAAAAAAAGAGCAGTTGGTGATGATGTCACTCACTGATTGACAGTTCAAAGCATCTGGTCATGTGACTCACTGAAGGCGGGAAAATGGAATGCGTAATACCCACCCATTATAAAGTCTGAGGCTCCTGACAGAGCTGCAGGGACACACCT
Source organism: Cheilinus undulatus (assembly GCF_018320785.1). Classification (NCBI taxonomy): domain Eukaryota; kingdom Metazoa; phylum Chordata; class Actinopteri; order Labriformes; family Labridae; genus Cheilinus; species Cheilinus undulatus. The sequence goes on along the minus strand of NC_054886.1, from coordinate 33,178,612 downwards.
CAGTCTAACTTTGAGCAGGTCAAAGGGTCAAAAAGGGATGAAACCCTCAAAGTGGAGGTCAAACGGGCATGGGGGATGTCGACAGAGCGAGGACCCGTCCAATGCTGCTTGCAGCTTTAATTTATACTGATTTTGGATTTCAACTTACTGTCAACTGTAGTCCTTTTCAAAATGACCAAATATTTATAAATAAAAATTTTATTTTTTCATCATTTTAACTCTTGAATACATGGCATCAGTTTTATATAAAAGCCATGCACACACACAAAAAAACATTTATTATGTAAATGATATATCAACAAAATTCATTTGAAGCATGATTCATTTTTTTTATTTTATTTTATATTTTTAATTATTTATAGTGTTGTCTGATTTAAAACTTTACCCCCTAATGAGCCATTCCTGGACCAAAATGTCCCATTAACTCCCACTACAATTGTTGTTTGTTTTAGTTTTTTTCTCTGTCAGAATAAAAACATGCATTCTGTAATGTCAGTGATTCATTTAGAAGAAAAACAGTCAAATTTATCATTTTTAGTGCACACACCTACATTGCACTATCCCTTCCTGTTAAAAGCCTGTTCATGAATTGCATGTCATGTTTTAGTGGTGAAACAGCCATAGAATAAACTGCAGTAATGCTATTTTTCAGTTTTAAATGGGTTAAAAAATAAGCATCAGATTGAAGCAATGATTGACTTTTTGGAATATTTACAACATTTTTGTGAATTGCCATCAACATTCTGTGACTAACACAGGGAACCCTCACATTTTTATCAGTCACAAGCTCTCTAGAGCCTGGAAACTGACTTGAACTGGTGTTATTGGGTTTGTTTTTTTGTTTGTTTGTTTTTATTTTTAGCACAAATTGTCAGCAGAAACGTGTCCCTGTCTGCGGTGGTTTACAATCACTTTTATTGACAACAATAAAAAATCTGTTTTGTGAAATGTTTTCATCTCTTGGATTTTCTGCACATCAATCGTTTTGTTTTTTATGAAATGTTTGGGCCCATCATGAACATTTAGTATTTCCTGGAATTATTTTGTTCCATAAACAAAAACGTTTCAGAAAATGTTCCTGTAGTTCACAAAATGTTTTTCAATTAAAAAAAAAAAAAGAATTTAAATTTAATCAATAAATTAAATTGTTTTGTGTTTCATGACATTGTTTATTTCATGAAATGCAAAAATGTTTTGTGAATCACAAACACATTTATAAACAAACAAACCCTATATGAAATTAAAAAAGCATGTCATGAAATACATAGATTTTATGAAATACTTCACCAGAGAAGACTTTCCTGAACTACTAAAACACAGCCTGGAACATTAGTTCTCTTTTGAAACAATAATATAATTCAGGAGATACAGAATATTCATGATGCAAAGAAAACAAACATTTCCTGAAATAACAGACATGTCATAGAGTGTGTGTGCAGGTTCTTGTTTATCCAGGTCATGGTTTTCCAAATCTCCATCAAGGGGGGGCTACTGGACTTGATTGGGGTCCTTGAGGACATTAGAGGACAACAACGTGACGAGCAATCCCGGTCTGAGAGGCCATCTGTGTCAAGCTGGACAAACCATCTTTGAGCAGAGGTGCCAGACTAAAGTGTCTGTAGACCTCTGATGATTCATGAATTACCCCTGATGTCAGTGTTGGGAGGCGGTGCGTTCTCACAGGATGAGCAGAATCTGGAATGTTCTGGAATGTACCGGCATTTCTGAAGGAAAACATGAGGCTGCTGCATGGCTGCAGGAATTTTTATTTATAATTTTATGTGAAAAAAAATGTAATGTTGTGCACATTGTGTTCTGCGGGTGTCCTGTACAGACTGTTGGCTAAGGTTCCAAAGAACAAAAGTGTATTTTTCCATAAATATAATTAGATGCCATGTTAATCAGACAAAAAAAAAAAAAAAAAAAAAAAAAACTAAAAAGAAGATTTCATGAATAATTTTTTTTCATGTTAACACAATAAATCCAGGAAATACTAAATATTCACGATGGGCACAAACGTTTCATGAAGAACAAAATGATTTTTTTTTTTTTTTTTTTGTTGCTGTTCCAGAAAACAGAAGAGACGAAACTAAACTTTTCAGTAAAACTGATTTCAAACCACCACCACCACACACACGGACACTCCTATCTGTCGACAATTTCTGCTAAAAATAGAAAAAACTAAA